>NW_011948437.1:2338713-2404233 GCF_000503995.2 Ceratosolen solmsi marchali
TGCTCGTGTATCTTAATATAAAAAATGCCTTAAATGCAAGTGAATCGCATAGTCAGTTGATGTCTTATAACATATTTAAAGAAATAACATATTTCTGAAAAATAAACTCGAACGATCTTTATATATAGGGTCGTGAGGGTCGGGGGAGCATCTATGTATGGGCCTCCGGAAATGGAGGCTCAAAAGCGGACGACTGCGGATGCGATGGTTACGTCGGCAGTGTGTATACTTTGGCAATAGGTTCAGCAAGTCAAACCGGAAGTTTTCCTTGGTATGGTGAGATGTGTCCCGCAACCCTCGCCACAACATATAGCAGCGGCGCCTACCAAGATCAGATGATAGTCAGTGACGACATTTCTTTAGCATCGCTCATCGATCATCGTTATTCATATGTCTTTTCATATCTCGTTAGTCTCCCGCCTCATCATAACATTCAGTATGTATTGTATGCATGTTTTCTATTAATAGTGTACTCTCTCTCGCTCTCTCTCTCTCTCTCTCTCTCTCTCTCTATATATATATATATATATATATATATATATTTATTTTTACATACATGTATGCACGCGCGCGCGCGTACACTCATACAGGATAGAAGAGAAAAGGGAAGAAAGACGCTTCGATTTTTACATAGACATTTTCAATTTGTTAACCAGATGCGTGAATCTACTTAAATCTTCCAAAAACATCGATAATAATATTAATATTATCAGATATAATATTGTAATGAGTCGTCACTTTTCTAATTTATTAATTAAATATCGATCATAGAGATCTGTTAACTAAATCTGATACTTTCTATTTTTGTTTCATTTGCTTTCAACAATGTTAATAGTTCTAAATTTTTACAGGCAACAACTGATTTAAAAAATACTTGTACAACTAGTCATACTGGAACATCTGCTTCAGCTCCTTTAGCAGCTGGAATTCTGGCACTAGCTTTACAAGTCAAGTAAGAAAATACTTATATTTTTTATTTTTATTCATTTTTAAATTAATTAAATTTATTTAATTTCAAAAAGTATGCCTACATTTGAATAAATTCTTGTAAGTCATTTAATACAACTGTTTAAAAAAGATATTTAACATTATACTTCTTATTCTATATTCATTATCTCTCTATTTATTTCTCTCTCTCTCTCTCTCTCTCTCTCTCTCTCTCTCTCTCTTTCTTTATCTATTCATGTGTATGTAAATAAATAAATAAATAAATATATATACATATAATGAAAGTAAAATAATATATCTACTTTTAAGCTAAGAAACTTTTCTTAGTTTACTAAATTTTTAATGTAAAAAAAAATTTATTTTTGTTTTAGTAAAAATCTAACCTGGCGAGATATACAACATCTCATAGTTTATACATCAAAACACGATCCATTAAGGTATGATTTTTTAAATATATATGTGGGTATATAATATGTAAGATCTTTATATTAAATTTTCACTATAATAATTTGTATTTTAATATTGTAATTATTATTATCACATTTCTTTTCTAGCATGAACTTTTCTTTTATATATATATATATATATATAATTACTATTTAAGATATTTAATTGAAAAAATATAATAATTATTTACATTATTTGATAATTTATTTTTTAAGAAGTAACCCAGGTTGGTTTAGAAACACAGTAGGACTGTGGTTTAATCCCCGATTTGGTTTTGGTTTGATGGATGCCTATGCTTTAGTTACTGCAAGCTCCAATTGGATTAATGTACCTGAAAAAACTATATGTGTAGTTCGGTCTTCTTCGTTGTAAGCGCCATAATAATTTATTACCTATTCATAATACTTTTAACTTCCTGCTTATATTCTTATATAAGCTTTACATATATAGCTTTCTAATATTACTCCCAATATAAATCTTATTAACACAATGGAATTATATTTAAATCAATTTAACACAATATATCTTTAATTTAATGAAAATTACAAATTATTAATTTTGATGGCGTTATTAATACAAAATATATAATGCCTGGCCTTAAAAGATGAGTAAACTTTGAAATATCATAATTATAAAGAGATGGATCAAATAAAGTAACATCAATTGAAAATATTTAAGAGATTATTGCTTAGCTACTAATAAGCGCCAAATTCATGCGAATTGATTAAAACATCTTTAACACAAATGGAAATACTCTTCATATAGCATAATGTCTGAAGTATTCAATTAAATTTCACAGAATTGTCCGCGAAGTAAGTTACGGTTTGCCACGGAGGATACAATTTGATGCGGACGGCTGTATCGGTACAGCTAACGAAATTCAGTACCTGGAACATGTGCAAGTTGAAACAAATGTCGAATATACACTACGTGGCGCTCTTCAGATGTATTTAACAGCGCCCTCCGGTACAGATATGTCATGATATGTAGTGTCAATCTCTTGCAGTTCTATTTTTTCACCGTGTAACATCTTTCTTTACAATATCATAAAATTATTCACTATCACCTAGTAATTCTAAGTTCTACTACTATTACTACAACTAATAGTGTTATTTTTATTATTTTTGATTATTAAAGGAAATTTTTTTTATTTATTCTTTAGTTTTTCCTATAATCGAAGGTATATAAAAGGTTTAATTTTATCAAAATAATCTTTGATAAACCTAAAATACGTAAAAGAGAAGTACTTGAATAATGTGAATTATTCAAGTGAATCTAAATCTATAATTTTTCAAAATATTAATGCATTTTATATTTTCATTTTTAAACTTTCTTTCACTCTCAAAAATTCTTGTTTTCGAAGAAAATAAAAAAATTAAAAGAATGTATACATAAATTTTTAAATTTTCGTAATTACTGAAATCATTTTAATTTAATCAATAAAATTAGTACTATTATAAAAATATAAATATTCTGCACCCATAATTAACTAGAATTTTATTTAATTCATAAAGTTAATTAAAATTAATACAGTTCTTGTTTAATAAATTATATATTCGAAAGTTTTTATCGCATTTAAAACATTACTTTCTTTCATTATATATTTTTATTATGAAATTTTTTTTAATAATTTTGTTTAATAACAAAATAAATTTCATAATTCATTTTAAAATTTATAATTACTATTACTTATCTATATATAGTTAGTGATAATAATTCTATCTTGAAGTACTAATCAATAATGTTTGTAAATAATATTATATAAGATGTTAATATTTAACAGGCACTGTGGTTCAAATATTAGGTACCAGAAAATATGACGATTCAACTGAAGGTTTTATCGAATGGAAATTCATGTCGGTGGCTACATGGGGAGAAAATCCTCAAGGAATTTGGTCTTTGGACATATTTGATGAGGTTAATTACAACTTTGTTGCCAGAAGTATTATATAAATTGAAAATACAGCATTAATTTATTTAATTTTGTAATACAAATCAGTAACAATAACCGGAAATGAAGTTATTCGAAAGTATATCTTGATACTTTAGATCTTATATATTAAACAATAATTATTTTTAAATAATAAATAATAAACTGTAAAATTGTTTCGAAATCTTTTGTGTTATGTGGAAAGTTAAATAATATTATTTAACCGCTTACATTTTATATAGTCTAAGAAATAATTCTATAAAAGAAACAAAAATTCTGTATGATAAGTATGGATTAACAATTTAAAAATAAAAATATGATAATAACTTAAATTTTCATTAAATTTTTTTTATAAGTAAATATTAAATTAAGTATTAATTTATTAAGTATTAATTAAAGTAAATATTAATTTAAGTAAATAATAAAAGTGTTCAAATGTCTATTTATTATATGAATAAAACATCTTTAAATGGTTTAATATACTTTGACAGATTGGCCCACAAAATAATAGTGGAAGTGTTGGTGATTCAAAACTAATCCTACATGGAACGAAAGAGCAGCCATCTTATTTAGGCAAAATTTTACACAAATATAATAGTACTGTTGAACAAGGGGACAAATTGGTAAGATTTTTAAATTCATAATTATTAATTGTGTAAGAATACAAATCTTAATTATTACTTGTTATCAGTTACTTAGTTTATTTATTAATTAAGATCATGTGTATTTGCATATATCAATCTATACATATGTGTGCGCATGTGTATGTAATTATAAACATATATATACAAAAAGAATATTGTTTGAAAAAGTAATTAGCATTCTGTTAATTCCTATTAAAGAAGTAATGAATTTTGAATGTTTTTATATATAGTTTCATTGCTTTTGCATTTCATTTGCATTATAAATATTAACTTAATTAATTACGAATAAATTTCATTTACATGCAAAAAGATTGAAATATATGATTAAAAATCATACGAATGTGCATTTTAAAACACGAATAAGATTGTATTTTTACGCAGATGTTAAGTGACATTTATGAACAAAAATGTAATAGTCATATTGTTTATAAGTATATTCTATAATTATAATATTAATTAATTTTTCTCGTGTTTTTTCTTTATAAATATACGTTGTTTAAAAAATATTATTTTATATTTATTTTAACCCAAAATTTTGAAATATTGTGTAATTTAGAAAAAATAAATTCTTAAATAAAAGAAAAAAGAAAAATTTTCATTAATATTACATCATAATCATGAATACCATTTTTTGATAAAACGATACAATATGTTTTAACAGAATAAAAGTTTTTACAAAGAACATTTGCTTTTTTTCTAGAGTATGAATTTTATGTAGAAGTTTAACTTTTAAAATATTTCCAGATTTATGTCAACAATGGGGAAAATAGCTTACTTCAAAAGTCGCAAGTCCACAAGAATCATAGTGGCTTAGATGATAGTTTCAAACAGGATTGGCTTGTTCGTTTTATTTAAAATCATTAAGTATATGAATTTAAATAAAATACATATTCTACTGAAAAGATATGTAACACTTCAATTCTTCGAATGCATATCAATTAAAAAATATAAATATAATTAAATAGTTTTCAAATAGCAGACAAATGTCTTCAATTTATTATATTTATAGCACTTTGAAAATTTTTAAAACATGACTTCTTTTAATAATTATAGGTCTAAACTATATTCATATTAAAAGCACAGTTCTAAAATTTCTTTGTATTTTAACTAAAAATCCTTTTAAATGCTATTTTATTGAAATAAAGTCTACAAAATCACGTATTTTAAATGCCTTCCATTAATGTTATTAATTAATGATGATTTAAACGACTTAATTAAAAGTAATTGCTAAAATTAACAAAACCATAATTAAAAAATAAATTATTGATATACAAATTTTAAATTAATCTTTTAATTTAAAATAAATACCATTTAAGGGCACAATTATGTAACTTTAAAAAGGAATGAAAATTCAAAATCAAATTATTAAGGTATATACTTATGCTATTTTTTGCGAATGCCTATAATGTATATCTTTGTAAATCTAGTTACTTTTTATATAGAAAGCAAAAAGTAATAATTATTATAACCTTTTTGATTTTTTAATGCAACACTTCAATATAAAAAATATTTCTCTTCTTTGGACTAAATTCTCAAATAACTGTTTTCTCATAACAGCGTGAGCGGTTTATTTCACTTAAATATAAATTACTCTTAGGATTCGGATTCTTATTTTGTTCAAAAATTTGAAAAAAATTTTTTATGTAATTGGAAAACAGTTAATAAAGGAGTAGTGGTAACCAAATTAATACGTACGAGTTCACGAGTTCGCATTTAAATTTTTTGCAAATAAATTAACGACCTCCGACGGATAGTATAGTAGCAAACGGATTAAATATATTTATCTAATAACGATAAAAAAGGTTACTATATTATCGACTCAATTAATTCAATAAAAATCGATACAAAAAAATAATAAAAGGATATGGAGTACCATACTCGTACATATGTATACTTACCACATAAATCCAAAGAAGATAATCTTATTATTATTATATGTATATATTTATAATTAATAATTATATTGTATATATTACAATTGGTCAAATTTCGATTCAAAATGCTTGAAAAAATATTATTTGGCAATTTACATTAAAAACAAAACATAATTTCATAAAATCTTAATTATAAAAATTCTACATTTCATTAAATAATAATGATGATAGTAATACTTTTACCTATGTATCGAAAACGTAATTATCATAACGATTCCTGATTATTCATACATTTCTCTGAAAATATTCTCTAATATTGTATAAATATTAAATTACTGCATTTGGAGATAAAAACCTTTAAAATTGAAAAATATATTTAGTAAAAGTTAATTATATGTTCTGAAACTATTTTATTTGATTCCATAAAATAGTATAAAATGCATTGAGCGGTAACTTATTACAATTATAAATATGTCATTAATTTTAGCATAGTTTGAGCATAAAAATAATAGTAATAAAAATAGTAATAATAGTAATAATAAATATAAATAATAAATCTAAGATTGAAAAGAAGAAATTAACCGAGATAAAGTAATTCATCATTAGAACTTGTACTTTATAATAACGTATTTAATAAGATATATGAAAAGCACGATTATAATTACACACAAGCACTGTTATTGTATTTATGCAATATTTTATCAAAATATTTATATCATATGTTTGAACAAGACACCCTATATCACATGTATTCCGTAATGTATTTTCTAAAAGTCTTGAAATTTCAAACAACTTATCTTAATAATATACAATTATCAGTCATAAATAATCACTGGAGCAATATTCTTGGATATTATGCTTATAACGGCAATCAAGCGAATCCATCTTTAACTTATAAAGCAAAGGTAATTTACTATGCTGAAGGGCTTGTCATATTAACTAGACGCTTCATTCTAGCGAAATCGAGATATTCCGAGTTTCGGTAAATAAGACTGGCCAACTGTTGGGTGCTTGCATAAGTATCAGCTCTTGTGCCTTTACACATGATCAACTGATGCTCCTTTAATGATTTGTCGCAATTGATTCCATGAAATACGTGTATAAGATCTAGATCCGATGAACGAAAGATATGAAGTTCCGATTGAACAGCTTTCTCGAAGAGATCAACATCCTCCTTACCCCAACCCTCAATAGAGAGGTCAAAGCCACCCATTGCGTCATAATCGCTCTTATATATGGCGACGATACCAAAACCAAAGAGCCGCCAGAAGCCATTAACATCGCTAATAATATCTTGATCGCTTATTCCGAATATGATTTTTGGATTATACTGACTGAAGACTACGGGGAAGTAGATACGCTTAGCTTTCAGAGTATTCCGACGTATTCTTTGAAGGATCGGCATCTCGAAGCTGATGTCAACATCAATGAAGAACATGAGATCATCTTCACGGAGAAGAGTCGTTCCTTGATCGAGAGCCCGTGCTCTTGAGAAGTTGCCCACACCCTCAATCATTTGTACCTTCTGTTGACCGTAGTTACGTTTCAGTCGTTCAATCAATCGACTTATGGAAATAGTTTCGAGCTCGTTACTTGAATAAACCACAACAAGGAGCTTTGTGTGTTGAAATCGTGACAAGCACACACGTTCATAGTTTTGGAGAAAGCGACGCATTGCTTCTTGGCGTCCTGATACTGGCACAATAAAATGAATGACCCTCTTATCTAAATCATCAGATGGTACCTCTCGTGTCTCCAGACCTGTGATCACGAAAAATGCATTATTAATTTCTTATGTTGAGTTCATCACTATTTTAATTATGTAACTTTAATATCAGTCTCGTCAACGTAATAATTATATTTATTAAGGTAATTTAATTTTACAAGAGAACTAGAAAATTTATTTATTTAGGAATTCACATACTTTTTTTCTTGAATATTATTCGCTAGGCAACAAAAGATTATAACCTATTTTGAATGAACAGCACTTTGTTAACGAACCATCAGTATTAACTGATTTAAATATATAATAAGACAATTTAAAATACAATAACATAATTGTTATTTATTAATTAAATCATATTTATTATTTAACTTATTTATAAAAAGAAATAATATTATAATTGAATACTTTTCAAGTGTTAAATATCAGAATTAATACTTAAATTAAAACTATTTTAAATAATTAACTTAAAATCAATTTTATATAAATATTTTTTATAAGAATTTTTAAGGACAAATTATTTAATATATCTTCATTGGCATTAAATTTACAAAAGAATTTTAAATGACATTGGATTTCATAAGAATTATATCATTAATAAGTTATTTACTAGATCCAAAAATTAAATTATTATATGAATTTGAAAGTCAAGTATAGATCTTTTTTCTTTTTAAAAAAAGTCATGAATTGTTGAAAATATTATTTAGAAGTAATACAATACTTTTTATATTATTTAATAAAACATATATTATTAAAATGGATTCAATTCTGCTAATGAAATTAATAATATATTAATACAACAATAATAAAACTACTTTAAATAACTACATGTTTATAAATTTAATTTTAAAATTTAAAGAAATGAGAATAGTAATGTAATGGCGCACTTTCCCTAATTAATTGTATAAATTTTTCTAAATAATTTAAATATTTAAAAATTCTATCATTATATTAAATTATATTTATTAATATATTTAAGTATATATATTTTTATAATATATTTAAGTAGATTTATTTATATTTACAACATAAATCTTATTAATTGTTATATGTATCATTTATTTTAGTGCACATTGATAAAAATCTATTCAAATAGAAAGAATATGTAATATTTAGATTATTATTATTATAAATAATTGAAAATAATAATAAATACGTTTTTAACATAAAGGAAAATATGAATAACAATTGATACCGTATTATTTAAAAAAATTTTTTTTAATATGATTTAAATAAAAAATATTAAAATTTTAAGATATTCGTCATTGGTTTTTATATTTCTATTATATTTCTACATCTATATATTTAAAGCACAATATATGTTGAAAAAAAAGAATAAATAAAATAAATTATTGATTGAATTAATATATTTATAATTGTATTTTACATTATCATTTAATCGTCTTTAATGAAATTAAAATAATATTCAAAATTAGTTATATTAAAATAAATGTATATTAAATTATATTAAATTTATATATTAAATAGACTGATACATATTAATAATTTTTTGGTTGCCTGTGGTGATTATTTTTTTTTTTATAGTGATTTATAAAAATATTTCGAAAAATTGTTTAATAAATTGAACAACCTTATGGTAATGTGGTAGTCATGTTAATAATATTTTATTATTCAAATAATTTATTTAAATTTTTCAAAAATTACTTAAGCTTTCCAAAAATTACTTATTTTTTTTCCAAAAATTATTAAAATTTTTCTAAGTACTTCTCTAATTATTATAATTTTATTTTTAATAATAATGATTTCACAACCAATTATGTTGAATATATATTTCATTATTTCTATAAAATTAATACTAAACAATGTGAAAATCTGTCAAAGCAATAAGTTTTTAAATATTATACTTGTTTTTTAACAATATATATTTGAATTTTTCTTTATATAAGGATAAGTAGTTGCGTGACCAGTAATTCCATGAATAAATTTGTCTTATTTTTTTCATATACATGTATAAAAATTTTCAACTTAATTTGATAAGCTTATGATGAAAAAAGTGCATAACAATAATACTAATATTATAGGTGATTTAAGCATCATTGTAATCTCATAACAAGTTCTAACAATATGCATAATGTGAACAAATTATTTTAAATAGATCATTGAATTGATTTTTATAATAAAAATCTATTTTATAACAAAAGACTATTTTTGTAAGCATTATTTTAAAAAATATATTTTTCATTTAAATATACATAGAATTTATATTGATTTAAAGTTTTTAAACACTATTTACTGAAAAAAAGAAGAAAACTCTGTCAAAAATGAAGATAACAATATAAGGTCTTACCGGTAAAATGCTGGTGAAGATAAAGGTGTCGGCGTACGGGGAGTGTGAGCTTCCTGCCGCGGTATTTCTTGTAAATCAGGAGAAGGTCGAGAACGGTGTCGACTCCGACAGCGGTACGCCTTCGGTATCCGTAGAGTGCCTGACGTTCCTCAACTAGCCGCCCCCGTTGCCTCGAGCAAGCGTTGATCGAAGCCATGACCTCGCGTGTCACGTCTTCAAGACCCTCACGCAGATCACTATGTATGCGTCTGCGTGGATTTGAATCAACAAGGCTATATTCTGAACGTGAGACGAAATCCCAGGGGGGTAATCGATGGTAGGTCTGAATCTTCCGACCTAATACAATAGCAGATTCGAATAAACGAACAACGATCAATACAATTAAATCTAAAGAAAAACGATTATACATTACCTGAAGGATAGTATGCGTCGGTACTAAATGGCGACGAAAGGCTCCGTGCCATTCTCTCCATATCGCGCTGCAATTCGATTCGTTTTTGCTGAAGTTCCTGTATCTTCAAACCCTATAAGCAATAATTATTTTTTCATATTCCTTTTATATAGAGAAATTTTTTTTATATTTTTCAGAATATATATTTTTTTATTAATGACCGCCTTTATGGTTCTACATCATGCGTACGTTGCCTTTTCTTTGAAAATATATATTTTTTTTTTAAATAGCCGAAAGAGAATTATAAAAAGCGGGCTTAAAAGAGCACATTAAAACGAAAAATCGATTGCAATTGAATTATATACAATATTAGGATATGTATGAACCAAATTAAAAAAATACAATATTAGCAATAAAGTTTATAAGAAAGTTTATTAGATATTGTTATTGGAAGTAGACTTAAATATCATAATAAATTAAAAATCATAATATATTATAAATCTAAATCACGATTAATATTCAGATTCATCGTAGTAAAGAGTTTAATTTTTTTCATTTCTTTATTTTCTTTCAATTATTCTAATGAAATTCAATAAATTTCACATTTCAATCTTGGTATATTCTGTATAGAGCCATATAAATAGATCATTTTTTGGCAATTTTATTATTATTCGTTTTTGTTTATATATATATATTTTTTTATGGATACATATTAGAAATAGATATTTTTAACGATCGATTTGAATTAGGAATAGTGATTGTAAAAATCTATATATATATATATATATATATAGCATATGTATAAAAAAGGATCAATTCAACTATAAAATTCCATGTAATATATTGTATTCCGAGAGAATAACAATGTTAACCAACGAATCAATAATCGAGATATTGTACAGGAGAGATTAGGTAATGGTCGAAGTGGATAATAAAGAGGGACACTGACCCGCATGTAGTTGTGCAGACGGTACATATGGGGCGGACTCTTCACCGGGTGCATGCTGATCGCTCTGTGTACTTCCTTACTTTTCAGCTTGCCGGTGAAGGCAAGATCACCGCTACTGTTGTGATATAAAATCGACTGCATCTGTAACAACCAGACACGCGTAGAAAAATGTCAATTACATTAAATTACTCGCTTCCTGCGCGCGCACGATTCTACAGTCCCAATGGAACTGCAACCGACATCTCAACTCAAGGCCACTCTTACGATGCATACTCCCTCTCCTCTTCCTCTTCACTTACTGAAAAGACGACTGTCTCAAGAGATTACCGTCGCGTATTAAGATATGCTCGCTTACTTAGCGAGCTTACGATTCGTTTAACCTAACGAGTCACTTCCTTATTCGTTGACTCATTTCGTTCGACTCGTCGTCTTCTTTCTCGTCGATTCTTTTTGCTTTGGATAACGCTTAACTTATCTTACTAAAACTCATGCTTCTATAAATTCTGCTCAAACAGTGACTCTTCAATTAAATTAATTTTATATGATATTCCTATTTTATTAATTAATTTTAAACCATATCCTACTACACGCCCTCAACTTTACAAATATGCCTTACCGAACATACTAAATGGCATTAGTTAGCGCGCGTTTGTAGAAAAATATATAAATTTATTTATTTCTCAAGCAAATTGAGCACAATGTTATAAAGCAATCAGTTATTTATGCATTATTTTTCTATTCACGTTACCTACAAACTGCATAATCATAATATTTTCATTTATTCCTTATGTTTCAAAGAACTATAATTAACAAAAATAAAGCATTAGTTTTAATGATTATTAACAATAAAAACCATGTAAAATACATATGCGGATGCAGATCAAAGTAATTGACCGTATTCTTTTCAATTTTTTTTTTTAATGCAAACTATAAATATAAATAGCAGAAGCATAAAATATTTTTAAATGACGGTGTAATAGTGTTAAATTATTTGAATGTTTGAATTTTTTAATATAAAAATTGTTTATTATTTAGTATATTTAGCATATTTAGTATAAATTTATAAATTAATGAAAATAGAATCCATAGAATTTTAATGAAAACAAAATTTATTTGTTATTATAAAGATAACTTCATTGAAATGATTTGTGTAAATTATCTTCAATACGTGCGCATTTATATTAACAATGTTTTTTAAATTTTACCATTATAAATTTTATAATATTCTTAACTAAAAAGCTTTAAAGTTTTATAACTCAATAAACTCATGGACTAGTTAAACCTTCTTAATATATATTTGACAGTTAAACAAGCGAAATAAGCTTGAATTATATTTTAAGAAAAATATACTGATACTCATTTGTACAATGTTATTAATATTTAATGTATGTTCAATAATAAATATTAATAAATTTATTATAACGAATTATAAAAACCTTTCATTAATCATGATTTTAAAAGTAAATTTAAATTCTCAATAAAATATGGCTAATAACCTTATTACTTATTGACATCCAGTTTATTTATTCTGACGTAAAGAAAAATGTTAAAATGAAATATTGATATTATTCGTATTTCGCGTCTTAAGAGTAAAGCAGACATAGGGTATAAATATGAAAATTAAGGTTTGAAGCGCGTCGTTTAAATTGAAGTAGCGGTAAATGGTATGGTAGAGCACGGTATCGTAGAAGAGAAGAAGGGAGAAAAGGAAGAAGGAAATGAAAAACTACGAAAAAGGTGAAGAGCAGGAGAGTTGTTAAACGACCGAAGTCAAGTTTTTCAAAAAGCTTTTTTCAGAAATAAGACCATACAAGCATATAATCTACGCTCCTCTCTTACCTCATAGCTCCAGGTACACGAAACTCCAGCAAATTTCCTCACACAACGGCCGAGCTCCACGTCCTCGTGCGCCGTGTAGAGATTACTTAGGCAATGCTTAATGTGAGGCACCATCCGCCGAAGTGTTTCTCGCGACATTATAACTCCGGGTCCACCCATACAGAAGTTCTCGTCATACTCCAGGGAGAGTCTCCCAAACTCGCGTGAGTTCCCTCGACCCGCTTGTCCAATGTACTCCGGCCTCCGCGAGTCCACGCTCCGGAGTAAATGCTCAAGTCGGTCCATACGTACGTAAAGATCATCATCAGCCCTCAAGAACCACTCAAATCGTTCCCCATATCGCGTCCACATATGCTGAAGCATAAGAAACGACTTCTTCTGGGGCGGATAGCTGTCGTCGACTCGTGGAAGAGCAATTATCGGCAAATCTGGGCATTCTACCGGAGGCCGTGAGGCCTCTGATGAAAAGAAACCGATTTGTCCAGGTACCTCGCGACCCCAACTCTCATATACGGCCTTCGCTCGCGTGCCTAGATACTTGCGTGCCGTCATAACCCCAACGAAGAGCAAGCCTCCGGAGCTTATCTCTCGACGTGAGGTCGTCGTACCTAATAAATGAGGGCTTACACCCCGGCGGTCCGGTACTGAACGTTGCAATAAAAGCAATCCAAGAAGGAGACCACAGCCCAGGCCCAGGACGGCGCTACTTAGGCCGCGTCGCTTACGCATTGCATGCCGACATACAGAAACCGGTTTGCGCGCGGCTTAGTGCCGTGGCTTTCCAAGAGAAGCTGAAAATGCACGTGCGCTACGACTGCGTGTCCGATCGTAACTGAGCGCAACGATGGCACTGAAAGAGAGCGCTACGACGGCGTCCGAGACACGAAACTCTGAGAGACGGGAGAGAGGTAGCGACGAAAAACTCCTTCGCTCCGTTAAGGGGCCAGTGCGCGGCTTCGGGGCCATGTGCGCTATTGGATAGGGCTGGGTGGGGCAAATCGGGGCGCGCCACGATTTCCTGACCGTCCTCATCGTAGGCTATTGCGCTGATACTCCGATGCGGAGAGGACAGAGGAGCGGGACTATTTTTAACATGTCAAGAAAAGCCGCAACGGGGAACTTGTCTCTCCTAGGCCGCCCTTGTAGTTATCCGCTGACGGGAGGTCCCGGATCAAAAACGATACCAACCTTCGCTGTTATGTGCTTTCTACAAATGTTATGGCCTCGGTAGCTCGGTACAGGCTACAAATCGAGTCACTTCTTAACTTAGCTCTTCTTACCTTCAAGTGACCTTTCTACAATGGCAAAAAAATATTTGACGCAGCATTTTTTTCATATTTATCCTATTATTTTATTTGCAAAAATATTATTTATATTTATACAGTTGTGGTATAAGAGCAAATTACAAGTTTTATTAAAAAACCAAGTCTAAAGCAATGATCTCATAAATAGTAAATGCTCGAGAATACGAATTATGACTGACAGCTATTATTCGATAATTCGTTGCTGTTAGAATTTTAATATGTATTCTCTTGACTTGTAAAGTTGAGCTTACATGATCTGCATAAAAAATATTACATGTATTGGCGTGAATTAGAGCCGTAAAAAGTATTTCCTTATCGAGTTTCGTTATTTTGCGGCGACGGCTACGCGTTAAAGCAGTTAAGAGACTGATATTAACTTCATATGCAAATCTGTTATATTCGTTTTAAAATCTCTTTATAAACATTGTTTTTTTATATAATATATAGGTATAATTGTCCATTATTAATAAAGATCTATTTCATCAAACTCAAACTTGAGTATTTTGAGAAATTTCTAACCTTATGCTTCAAGGTCAAATAAATATACAAAACACTATAAAAAATACTGTTTAAATTATTAATAAACTAAGCATATTTACAATATATATATAGGCAATTTGAAATAACAACAATAAATCGAACAAATAAATTTCTCGATGAAAAAATCTTATATTGCTAAAAATAATTAATAAACTTCTTCAAAAACAATAAACTAATGAGTGTTTTCATTTCCGCGGGTACATTGATTTCGTTATACAAGCAGACAAAAAGATATATCTATATAAAGACTTTTATATACTTTCTTACATTTAAAAACATAGTTATTTGAGAATTTATACTAAATACTTATAGTATGCATGTACACATATACGATTTTGCTGAAAAAAATACGATAATTAGAAATATATTAATATGTAAATATATATATATATAGATACAAATTAAAGACTAACAGTATTTGAATATATAAACAATATGAATAATTCTTTATCAGTTAATTTAAATTGCACTATAAATAATGTAAAATTGCTTTCAAGTTTGATTGAGATGATTGAGATAGTTTTTATTGGTATGCAAAACTATATACAAAATTTTACATGCATAAATATAATTATCTAATCAACTATATAATTAATGTTTTATATACTTACAAAATTTTTAAAAATTGGCTAGATATAACGAGTAATTAAAGATAAACAAATTTTAATTCACTGTTTCAAAATTTTTCCATATTTTTTAACTCAACAATTTTTATTTAGTAGTTCTTTTTATTTTATTTTGTCTATCTTCATTAATATTGTTATTCAACTATAATAAACTGACAAAAATTAAGTGATTATTTTTAAAAAATAATATGAATCTAGATATAGATTTTCTTATAAAACATTAAAAAATTTTCATTTCTTCAACTCTTTCCACTAATATTGTTAAGAAATACTTCATTATATGACGATAATTATTATTTTGGAACTATTATTATATTAGTTTCCAATAGAAGTTACGTTAAAATAGAAATATAAGTTAAAGTTGAGTCACAAGTTTAAAATATTCGACAATATTTTATGTATTCAAAAATAAAAAAATTTTGTAAATCCCAATTCAAAATTATGAATATCTATTTTAATACATATTGTATGAAATCAAGATTAGTATGGTTAATTAGGCGCTTCAAATATAGTAATTTTAGGTCAGTAACTTCAAATTTATAATTGTGAATAAAAATTAATTTAACGAATTAATATATCGTAATATTAATTAGTTTCAATTAATTTACCCTTACAATTACAATTACACTAATTGTAATTATAAGTGTAAATTAATTAAAACTAATCAATTTAATGAATTAACATATCTTAATATTGATTAGCTTTAATTAATGTACACTCACAATTACAATTAAGCCTACGATTGCAATTATACTTAAAATTACAATTAACCTTACACAATCACAATTACACGTAACTTGTGATAATGAAATATATTATTCAATGAAAGTATTTTAAACTTTCCTTCAACTGTATAAAAAAAAATTAATTTTAATAAATATAATTTATTCTTAATATGATTAAAATGTTTTAAAGGTTTATTTTATAACTCGTTAAAACAACAGGGAAAAATTTTCCACATGATTATGAGTTATATAATTGTAAACTATACAAGGGTATAGACCATGCGAATTATAAATTTATTATAAAGTAGCTTAAAAGGACAAAGTATATAAGTGTATGTTTGATTATCGATTATGTGTAACTTACATATTTACTATGTCACCAGTGATTACTTCTTCAATTACACAATTCTCTACAGAATGAATTTTTGCAAAATAATTATCCATTAATCTAGTTATTATTAATTACTTTTGAGATATTTCTTGGTGTCATTTTCTTGTATTGATGCATATAGTGAAGTTACAAAGTGTGAAAATAATGAACATTATCAAATTGAGCTATAAAAAGATTTTTACTTGAAAAGAAAGAAAATGTTTTAAAAAGAAATACTTTTAGAGAAAACATAAATTTGTAGAAATGAAGAATTTCACAAAATGGGTTGAAAAATAAATTTTAAAACTACATAGTCTCTTTAAAGAATATAAAATATCGTTTTAGAATGCTAATAGTTTTAAATTGAAATGATTAAATTGAGTGAATATTATATCTGTATTATTATACATTTGAATAAACATCAATTCGATGTATTGTTATGATATCAGCACTGATTACTTTGCTTTAATATGTAAGAAAATATCTACAATTTTATGGTATTCAAATACAATAAATTATTATATATCTAGAAACAAAGAATTGTTTTAAAATTTTTTAAGAACTTCTTATTATTAAAGAAACATTTAAATTGCTATTTAATAACATTGTTAAAACTTTATGATAGCATAAAGTTAATTTTAATTAGTCCCGAATATGCATTGTAAAACCGTTAGAAAAATCATTTAAAATTACCGTTACAATATCTTAGCATTTATAATATTTGTTTTACAATATTTATTATGCTACCTACTATATAATTATATTATTATAACATGTTAATATCCAAAGTGTATATACAAAAAACGTGCAAATACGTTTGACTTTTTGTGTTCTTTGCGCACTTATGGTATGTAACTATATTTTGGTTATGAAACTAACGTATAATCCATGTTTTCAAATCTTTTAAAATATGTTTTTCACTTATCTAATTCTTAGTTAACACCTAATAAATTATAAAATCTCATCATATATGATAATATCTTACATTATTCAATATGCTACAAATTCATTACAAATGACTGAAACATAGGTACTATTATTATTTAAGAATTATATCCACAAATATTGCAATTATCATTAAATTTTTAAGATGAAAAATTAATTTTGTTAATTTAACATGTTTTTATTTTATGTAAGAAAATTAAAAAATAACCTTTAAATTTATATAATAGCAAGATTGTGATTATGCAGATTCTTTAGAAATTAAATAAATATATTCATTTGCATAAAAAAAATTATATATTTATAATATTATTATCATCAAGGTCAAATAGAATATTACTAACTAGATATGGCAACTATTAAAATTTTCTGTTTTTCAAGGTTTAGTTGAAGCATATCTTCCATTGTATAAATTTCAACATTTATGACTTCATAATTTAACATTCATAAGTTAAATTTTAACATTATTACAGTAACCAAATCATTTTTGTTATTTGCTTTAATTTACTCCAAAATATGAAAAATTAAATAATTTTTTTTTATTGTATAATGTACTGATCAATTTCAAGTAAATATCATTTTAAATCATTTTAAACATAACGCCAAGAGTAATAATGCGTGTCACATGTACTACGTATGTTTTAGCGCAACTGTAGTAAAAAGGACAATTACAGTGGCAGGTTAGAATGTGAATAAAATATAATGTAATAAAAGTATAAAAAACAATTTTATCACAGTAAATGTGAAAACCATATATATAATAATGATAAAAATGAAAATAATATAAAAATTTGTTTGAATCTCACAAGCCGATTAATTCATTATTTTAATCGTTTTATATTATGCCACTATGTAAGGATACATGCATTATTTTGTTACTATACCTTGTCATTATTTCTATTACTATTACTACTACTGCTATCGCGACTACTGCAAATGCTACTACTATTGCTACTGTTACTACTACTGATGCTGCTATTATTCCTAATGCTACTGCTACTACTACCACTACTACTACTACTGCTACTACTACTACTACTACTACTACCTACTTACTACTGATGCTGCTATTATTCCTAATGCTACTGCTACTACTACCACTGCTACTACTACTGCTACTACTACTACCACTACTACTACTACTACGACTACCACTACTACTATTACTACCTACTACCACTACTATTGCAACTATACTACTACTACTACTCCTACTACTACTACTACTACTACTGCTGCTGCTGCTGCTGCTGCTGCTGCTACTACTACTGCAACTACTACTATTATTATTATAACATTATTGTTGATGTTATTATTACTAGAAATTGTGGCAGGATTAAAATGGTCCTAGTAATTTTTTAGTAGTTCTGCAGTAATAGTAACGTTATTATTATTATATATTAATGCATAATCAATAGGGCTACAATATTATAAAAAAAACTGATAGGTTGTAGAGGAAAGGTAAATAGAATAATATTGTTGGGTTGGGTAATATATATATATATATGGATCTGGAAGTAGATCGATGAAATAATTAAAAAATCAACAATGTACGACATGAAAAGCATAATATGGTAATATCCAAGGTGGTGTTGAACGATAGAGAGAATTGGATCAACGTTAAAAAGCTTGAAAAGCATTGCGGTAAAATGTGCAGTGTCGCAGTTGAGTCGCGTGGTGCTGACAACGAGGCGTCGGGTTTCTTCGGAAAGGATCGTTGGCATTCGTCGGCTCGCTGATCGGAAGTGACGCGCATCGCTTTCGTTATTTTTACAGTTTCGCTCGCTCTCTGTCTCTGTCCCCCTCTCCCTGGACCACCGCTAGTCGTCTCTCTCGATTTCTGTTGCTCTCTTGCTCTTTTTCTATAGCGCACGTATACTAATAAAGCGGGGATATATGTACGGACCTGCGCTGTTGCTGCTGCTGAAACTGAGAAGTGAAAACTGCGTAAACGAGAGAGAGAAAGAGAGAAAAACAACGGTGTGACTGGTGGCGACACTGGCGACCGACGAGACTGCGTTGATCGTAAGCAAACGCGGGGATAGCATAGGAGTAGGAGCCATTAGCCTCGTCCGCTGACGACCGCTGGTTTCAGATAGATACGGTCGCACGATCAGCTGCCATATTCCGAGGGCCCGAGCACTTTGCCGATAAACTAGCAGTCTCCTGTAGTTTTTAAGAAAAATATTATGAGAGTGAAGAACGAAATGGACGACGACGAAAAGGGGTAAGTGCCATACAAGCGGCGAAATCGCGCCTTTTCCCTCGGTTCTTTTTTTCGCCTCTCGTTCTCTCTTTCCTCGTTCGTCCGTGGCCTCATGTTCGATCACCTAAGTATACGAATACACCACGTTTTATAATTCTTTAGTCAAGTCGATCGTAATTGGACTCGAAATCCAAGGCGTCACCAAAGCGTGAAATTGAGCTCTTGAGTTTGCGCTCGGAAGATCATTGTCAAGAAATTGACGGCATGGCCGATCGAGGGGACGCGACCGCTGGAAGTGAAGCGATGCCGGCATTCATTCCACTTTGGCTGAGCTGGCGGTGAGAGAGAGAGAGAGAGAGAGAGAGTCAGCGAGCGTGAGAGAGAGAGAGCGAGAGGGAGGGAGAGGGAGAAAGAAAGAAAGGAAGAATCGGCTTTGGTTCGGTGCCTACTTCGCTTCGTGGCGTGGACTCACCGATCCTCTCTCTCTCTCTCTCTCTCTCTCTCTCTCTATCTATCATTCTCTCTCTTCCTCTCCCTCTCTTTCTGTTTCTCTCTCTTTCTCTTATTCAGCTTCTCCCGCTTTTGCTCCTTCTCTCACATCACTCATTCTCACCCTTCATCATCGCGCTTCATCCCGTCATAACCAACTCCTCGTGCGAATTATCTTTCACTCACCCAATGATCAATGTCATATCCGAAATCTGGTCGAAAAAATAACAATGTACTCTGAATAAATCGGTTCATCTTCACTGTAACACGTATAACTAATGTATGGATGCTAACTGTATGCGTGCGCCATAACCACTCACTCATGCGAAACACGACATATATGCATATACATATTTCATATGAACGGCTTATCGTCTCACAATTCAAAAGTTTAACAAATAAATTTTTGGTCCAATCTTTAGAAAATTGTTTGTTGGTGGTCTATCATGGGAAACAACCCAAGAGAACCTCCAACGTTTCTTTGGACGCTATGGAGAAGTCATAGATTGTGTGGTTATGAAAAATAGTGAATCAGGTCGGAGCCGTGGATTTGGCTTTGTCACCTTCAGTGATCCATCCAATGTTGGAATTGTTCTACAAAATGGACCTCATCAGTTGGATGGTCGAACGGTATGTCATTATTTTATATCATTATTCTATATCACCATGATTCCACTTTATGATTTGCTTAGTTATCATTGGTACTCTATTTATAGATTGATCCAAAACCATGTAATCCTCGTACGCTACAAAAACCAAAACGTAGTGGAAGTTTCCCCAAGGTATTTCTTGGAGGTTTGCCGAGTAATGTCACAGAGACTGATTTGAGATCGTTTTTTCAACGTTTTGGCAAAGTCATGGAAGTAGTCATCATGTATGATCAAGAAAAGAAGAAATCCAGAGGTGAGTTATGTTTTTATTTAATCAATAATATTTTTAAAAAAGAGCACACTTGTCATTTTGAAAAGTCATTATTCCCGTGTTCAAGCCTAAAGTATATTTATATTATTTTCAAAATGAATATTTGACAAATTTTCTAATTATAGTTTTTTTAATTTATTCTAATTATTCTTTTCTAATTATTTATTTTTAAAAATTGTTTAAATATCTAGCAAACATAGCTGAATTTATACACTAGAAGTCAGCTTCTTTGATATTCAATTATTTTTAATTTTATCATATTGTTTATAATATTAAATCCATGTCATTGTAACTAATAATAACAAAATTTAAAGAAGCAGATCCAAAATGTTTATGGATTCAGCATGGTCATTGTGATAACATTGGAGTCTTCATTCATTTTACAATTAATGCGTACATTTAAATTATAAGTGTAGCTTAAGGCATAGAGTCAGGCTATACTATATAAGTTATTTATGTATAATTATATGGATTACGCTACATCAGTGTTACATTGTAAATTTTACTAAAAGAATGACGTTTAGTTTTATGGAGATAGAAAGTAATTATACACTCGACGTTATGCTTATGTAAAGAAAATGATGATTGTTAGTGAAAACTTTTCGATGGCGATGGTGTCTCTAATAATGAAAAAATATGTATTTACTTCGAGAAATATTCGACGGTCAATTTTTTTATAAACGATCTGTCACATTTGGATGGCAGGCTTTGGCTTTCTCAGCTTCGAGGATGAAGATGCAGTGGACCGGTGCGTTGCAGAACACTTTGTCAACTTGAATGGAAAACAGGTATAGCATATATGCACGAAACGAATCTATATTTATAAATTTACGATTATAAAAAAATTATGACGCTACAACGATGTTTCGGAAGCTTACGATTATTAATATACATTTAAGATAAGTTATTGTAGGTAAATTTAAAATAATTATGTTTTATAATCATTGTATAAGAAATTATTTTGTTAAGTTAACTTAACTGTAGTAGACTATAAGTTTCTTAAACTATATATTCATTATATTTATTATATATTAGAATTAGAATCGATTATATAAGTATAATTAATGTAATTTTACGTTAAAATTTCTTAAAAATTAATTCTTATTTGTATAATTGATGAATTTTCTCATAATTTAATTATCGATAAGATAGCTTAGCATCTATTTATAATATTTCCAAAGCGTAAATTTTGTCTTTTCTCCTTATGAACTCTCCATATTGCTTTAAAAAATATATATGAAAAAACTTTTTTTACACACATGCTTCGCATTATGTTCGCAGGTTGAGATCAAGCGCGCCGAGCCACGGGACTCGTCCAGCAAGATGAACGATAGCCATCAAGGTCAGTGGGGTCCACCACAACAAGGTCCGCCAATGGGAATGGCTGGTAACATGGGCCCAATGGGTGGACCCAATGGACAAATGGGTGGACCGATGATGGGTGGACCAATGGGTCCACCAGGAAATATGATGCAACAGTACCAGGGCTGGGGAACCAGTCCTCAAACTGGTGGTTACGCGGGTTATAGTGCCCAGTATAATACTCAAGGTTGGGGCGCACCACCTGGTCCACCGCAGCAACAGCAAATCCCACCGCCTCCACCGCATCAGTGGGGTAGCAGTTATAATGTCCAGCCTGCTGCAGCTAATCAGGCTTACGGAAGCTATGGTTAGTCTTTCATTGTCATCCCTTCTTTCCTAATCCGAGCTAAAATAAATAGTACGTCTATTTACAAGCAAGCAAATTTATAAATGAATTGAATTAACTATTAAATAATTGTTTGTTACTAAAGAGAGCTCCTTATCAATTTCTTGCTCAACATCAATCTTGGACAAAAATCTCACTCAAACTCTTATCTCATCCATCATATATTATTTACTTGCCAATTTAACAAGCTGAATGATTTAACTTAAAAATATTTCGCCAGGTTTACACTACAAACTATTCAACAATTTACATAATTTCCGAAATGCGACTATGCGTACACAATACTTTAAGATATACGTTTTTTTATCGTTCCTCCTCCTTTCTTTATCTATCTCTCTCTGAAGTATAATTTCATTATTTATTATTACATTGTTTAAAAATAATTTTTATCCTATCCCCTCCTGGTCCATCCTGCTTGGAGTTTTTGATAAAATCATAAAGAAAAAAAGTACTTTGATGCCCCCTGGAGAATAAAGAAGAAAGAAAAGAAAATACAATAGGACGAATAAGAAATGAGTAAAGAGAGAAATGGATAATGATGGATATGCGCGTGTTGTATTAGTGAAAAGCAAATAAATAAGCAAAAGATAAAATAATAAAACAATCGAAGAAACAAATGGCGGTGATAGTTAAGGGTGCTTGTATTTGAATTTTAAAAACGTAGCAGGCAGCCTTGACTGTTAAGAAGGAAGGAAGGAAGGAAGGGAATAACGCAAAATTGTAGAGTTCCGATTGGTGAACTGTGTTTGTATGGTTAATGATCGCAGGTGGGCCGGCAGCGGCCGCTTCAGGGGGCTACGGGCCCACGGCGGGTACTGGCGGGGCTGTGGGCGGAGGACCAGGAACTTCCTGGAACACGTGGAACATGCCACAAAATGGCCCTCCACCCGGGCACTCGAGCCAGCCTCCACCCCAGCCCCCTCAGCCCAACTCCTCGCAGCAAAACTCCAACTCGAACCCCTCTGGTCCACAGGGTGAGTCTTCAAGCTCAGTCAAACTCAATGCAAATGCGTACCTAGCCTCTCTGCCTTCATCTTTACCTACATTCCGATCCTGATTTCCATGTTCACCCAAATCTGAAAGTTGATTTTTATTATCTTTTTATATCTATGTTGTATATTCAGTGTATTTCATCTGACTGCAAAGATAGACTCGAAATTTTTTAGTGGACCAGCTTCTTTTAACTATCTTAACTATCCAACGAATAATGTAAATACTCTGCCAGCTTTCTCATTTAGCATTTAGTGTATCGCTCAAATAAACGCGACTCCTATGTACATTAATAATTTCAAGCGTTTTTTATTCCTCAAATTCTGATCAATGTTTTAAATCGCATCCTCTCCTAATTGCATCCTTCCGATACTTTATAAACGTACATTAAGAATGCATTTAAATTTTTTATATAGTGCACGTGACAATCTCTATATTATTAATTTTTTCAGCTTTTATATTATTTTTATTTTTATAAATGTTATTTTATTTTAAATTTCATCAAGCAATATTCAAAATATATGCCCTTAGCAGGTTTTTAAATGGGAAACTAGAAATAAAAAAATAATAAAAATAATAATAAATAATAATAAACTATTTTATTTACCACACACTAGAATTGGTTTCGTTAATAAATTAATTTTTTATTCATATCAAATTCACTTTTTTACATATATTTTTTTCAATACTATGCAAAATTAGTAAATAACAGTATTTCTCCTTGACATAGTGCTTAACTCGATATTCAAACTAAAGCATAATAAGCCAGCCATTGTTTCCTTTTTTCATTTATCAGTATACACGTAGCTTAAAATCGTTGTACAAATAGAAAATTATGTTTAACAATTTTAAATCCAGTTATTAGAATAGTAAAATAATTCGACTTTCGAATTAAGACCCTTCGCTAGTAAAAACCATATGTATTAATGAATAGATAATTGCTTAAAATAGTGCATTTCCTTTTGTTTTCCAAGCGCTTCCTTCCTTTCCTTTACAGTAATAATAGTAAACGTTATTATCAACAGGGAAGAACCCATATATAAATTAAATAGTAGAATGTAAGAGATATTAAATCTAGAAGTCCATTGTACAAATGGTACGCAATAGTGCCGAATGGATTTTTCGTTGTTGATATTTTTTTAAATTAAGTTTTAAAAACTTTGCTTATTCATTATATGCCTCCCATTATAAAATAAATATATATTATTTACGCAAGAAGGAATAAAAATCTTTCAATTAACAAGCTCAGTCTGTATATTTATCAAAGTAATAATCAAATGTTTAGAAAAACATTGAGCATGCGGATCTTGTAGTAACACTTGGAAAAAAAAAACAAATAATAAGAATGTAGGATTTAGGTCAGGAGAATCGAAAACGAAAGGATATCAAGTAGTAACGAGCGGGTATCGTTGCAGGTGACATGTACTCAAGGCAGACAACTGGATCGGGAGCGCCGGGATCTAGTAGCAGCTCGGCAAAGACACCTGACTACGCCGGATATAGTTACCCCAACAACTACGCGGATACGAGTTACCCTCAGCGCTCTTATCAAGGTGGAGAGAGCAGCGAAGGTGGGTATGCCGGCAGCGCTCCTAAACCTGGCCAGCAAGGCTTTGATTTAAAACATTGGGGCACCTCATGACCGTTTTAATTTCAACCAAATTTTCCGTCTTCACGGACGTGACAAGCGCCCAAGGCCTTGCTCTCGTGGGTTGTCCATTTACTTTTGCACTCTCGGACCTCAATCGCAACCTCGATATCTACCAGCCGAGCAAAGTCTCAACTCAACTGTCTACGTCTCTCCCAGCAGCGATCATCGTCTCAACTCGCTAACAATACATTCTAAATAATACTTTTAATAATTACTCACAAATTCTTAGATAATTACATCACAAGATTATGCAAACTACTTTACTTTTTATAACGACACGAAAGAATACGGACGCACGTGCACGTTGACAGACAGATACATAAATGCATATGCATGCATACAGGTACATATGTGTGTGCGCGCGCGCATACTCACACATTCACTGCTACTATTTATTCAACCTACGACCCGATCCAATCCTAGTGAACTTTATCTCGATCGCGTTATCGTAATATTATAAAAAGCTAGACAAAAATGAAAATCATGTGTCAAAGAAAGTATAAGTAGATATAACAATGTAATGATATAATCATAAAAATTAAAATAAGATTAAAAGGTCAATTGTGTATATGATAAAAACGCCAACATTAGAACTCGATCGATTGACGAGGAAATTCACTAGGATTTGAAGAATACGAACGGGTTAATAATGCAAAAGCGAAACATTAGCACACCGTTCTCGAGCGATCGTGCAGAGCCTTAACATTTTTTTTAGTCGTAGCAAAAATTTCTTCTAATTAATAATACAAAAGTCTCAAATTTTTATCAAGGTGAAAATAAAAATAAAGGAATATAATAATTACAATATAGAGACGGATTTTCATTAAAATTGATCGCTCACGAGGACGGACATCTAGATACGTTATAGTAATTAGATATTGTATGGAAACGATGGGAAAACTCATTCAAATAACGTTTAAATATAATGTCGAGATCGAAACGACAATAGACCACCCATGGTGCAAGCGAGAGCCCTTCGGCGCTGGGACACCGAGGGCAGAAAACTAATCATGCTTATACATGTCGTATATAGTTTCTGCGACCTTCATTATTGAGCAAAAGTATACAATTGAACAAAAAAAATTTTAAAATTATAAAAATAAAAAAAATTTAAATTGATCGAACATCTACAATCGAGACGGAGGAGCGAGTGAAAACAAAAAAAGAAAAAAGAATCGACGTCGAAGACTATCACCGCTGTGGCCCTGATGCTAAATTGAAAAATATACAAGCGCATGGATGTGTTTACTTTTTTAGAGTACTATATTCAAATATTTTTTATTTCAATATTCATCCTTTAGTTTATAACTCAATTATAAAAGAAATTATATTGAATTAAATAAATTATTTTTTATACATTTTGTTATTTTTCTAATTTAATTTTCATCAATAATAATTTTCAGCGCTCGTGTATCTTTCAACAGCGTTGTACGTTACAATAGAAAAAGAATTACGAGTTTAATATTAAAAATTACTTTTAAAAGGAAAAAGATGGCGAGAGTGAGTGCATGCATACATGTGAGCGAATGTGAAAGAAAGATATGATTGAGTGAACAAGATAGTAAGAATGGGTGTGAACGAGTGAGGGAGTCAGAAGGTCGGCAAGCTAAATTTAAGCGACAGGTTCGCAATATTGAGACGACCAACCCTTTACAATCAATACGGATCTACTATTGTGTAGTAGTTAATAACGAATAAACAGAAAGATAGAAAAGACGAATAATTAACGAGGTTTTATAAGTCAATATCATAGGCCGATTCTACCAGTAATTAAAATAAACTATTCGACAGTAGTGTAACATACGTAGATCTAATTTTGACAATTATGTAAGCGTGTTTATAAAACAACTGACATCAGGACATAGGCTCCTTCGTGATCTTTTAGCCTATTTTTTTTTATCATATGTCGTAATTTTACTTTTGTATGCTGTATAAAATGCGCCTGTATACTTGTTTATACTAGTTTCTTGTCTCTTTTTCCTCTTATTTTTTCGTATTTTTCTTGGATGTTTTTTACTCTATTGTATTAATTATTATCATTATTATTATTAACATTACTTATTATTAATTATTATTAATTATTATTATTATTATTATTATTATTATTATTACTATTACTATTCTTATTATTATTATTTTCATAATTCATATATTAGGTATAAAGTTAGCAAACGATGATTTTTGTGCACATTCAATTAATGAAAAAAGGAGACGAGAGAACAAGAGAATAGTTGCACAAACCTTTAATTTCTTTTCTATACGAATTGTAAATTAAAAATCATTTTCTCATTATCACGGCGGGTTTAAGTAATGAACTGATTTTTTAATTTATATATAAATATACATATATTTTTACTTCGCTTTTCTAATAATTATTAATAATTAGGCATGCTGATGTAAGCATAAGTTATACAACTTTTTTATGTGCTATTTTAATAGTATGATGATTGTTATTGTGTATTTCTTACAATAATTATTACTATTATTCTAATATGAATTAAAATACCTATAGCTTTCTATAGCCATTATTTAATATTACAATTATAACTGTTATTGTAAATTCCTACTATTGTTACTACTATAAAACAAAAAATTTTGCCATTGATTATTTGTGCCGTGCGCATTTTTATTAATATTTTCTGACCTATATATAAATGACTTGGACGGTAGACTTAACCTTAGTTCTGACTCTCTCGCTCCTCCTTTGAGAATCCTTCGTTACAATGAAGTTACTTATAGATGTTTGTTTTATTTAGTTTTAATTAATTAATTTTTTCAATTAATTAATTAACTTTTAATTAATTCGAAATTTAATACTTTTTCAATAATTTATTCAAATTAATAATAATAATGATAATTAGCAAATTAAATAAAATTACGTAATTATGAAATGATAAATTTGCGATCATTTCGATAAACTATTGAATTAGTTCTTATTACAAGATATATATATATATAAATATATATATATATATATATATATATATATATATATATATATATATATATATATATATATATAATATTTATATATATATATATATATATATATATATATATAGATATAAAATGTTTGAATAATGCTTAATTGGTTTTTGATACACCAGTCTTGTAAATGTACATAAAGTAAGGAAAAAAGGAAAATAGTTTGAATGAACTCTCTTCTCTCCGACTTGATAACCATTCTATTATATCTTGAATTTCTGTGTCCTTGACAAATAAGAATTTAATAAATCTCGTTGATCCGAGAGCTTTAGATGTACTTTAAGACGCCCCGATTATGGCGCTATCAGCTTTAAATATTTACGTAATGACGTAGGGCACAAATAATAAGGCAAATAAAAATAAAAGACGAGTAAGAGAGCGTACAATTAATTAATTACTATAATAATTGATGGAATAAAATGAATAAAGGTGTTTATTAAGGCTAAACAGATGAATATATTTATACTTGAAGAAAATATCATTAGTATTTTTCGAAAGTAAAACACAGAAGCTAATATTGACTTATTACTGTAAAAGGATAGCTCGTAGGAAAAAAGGTTAAATTTTCGGATTATTAAGGAATCGTTTATTAACTACTATTTGCCGAGTTCACGTCGGCTTACTCTCAGGGTTGTTAACTACTTTTCTAATGTCTCTCTTCGGTTTAAGTCGTTCGTTTTTTATACCATTTGCGGTTTTCGCTCATGTATGTTTACAAATATAAACATTTGTAATAAACGACAAAATCAAATAATGATTGCACCCAAGCCGACTGAGCCTCTTAAACGAGGAGAGTTTAATTTAAGAATGCATATAATTATGGAGACAGATTCTTGAAAATAGGCAGCGCGTTGCCTCCTTCGTTGATTAATCGTTAAAGTTTTTAAAGCTGCTATTCTTAGTGAAAACGGATAAGTCGTAAAGATTTAAAGTTAATGAAAATAACAAAATTTGTAGAGTGAAGAAAAAATAGACATAAGAAATAAACAAAAATAAAGAGACGTGAAATGGGTTATATTTGAAAGCGAGAGAGAGAGAGAGAGAGAGAGAGAGAGAGTGTGTGTGTGTGTGTATGAATGTAAGTTCAATAAAATCTAATACCGCTAAGTACATCGAGTTTTACGTTTAATTATCGTGATAATTAGTCGATTGGTAAATTACATAGGATCATAAAACATTAAGTACCTAGTACTTGGCATGCGAATTACTAAGCAAGCGGGTCTAAGAATGAGAGAACTGAAAATAAGTTTCTGAAAGAATGTGTATGTATGCTTGGATGAGAGAGAGAGAAAGAAAGAAAGAAAGAAAGAAAGAAGTGTAAGAGTGAGAGTACAGAAGATAATAGAGATAGAAAGTTTTTCGTAAATGATAAACATAATATCAAGATTATAGATTAAATATTCAATCGGGATTCCGCCAAGAATGGCCCGTTCAATAAAGACTGGTTTTAGCGACTAATTAAAATACGATTACATAATTATCTATACGTGTACGTCTATAGAGATCGTCAAATCAAGTTCTTTACTCTCCTACCGTTCAGTCGTACGTTGATGAGTTTTACTTTAAAATAAATGATAAACGATATGCTAGCGTGCTCTCACTTCTAATGTAATTTAATACATTTATGGCATAACGAACCATTTTGCGATAAACTATTTCTGTGCTCGTGGTTTTTATTTAATGTGGTAAAGACCACGTGCTTAATACGTTATGACCAAGTCCACGATTTGTACAAACGAGTTAAAACGCACGATCCAGTATGTATCTAATTTAAGGATTTAAGAAATCGAGAAATAAAAACCAACTAAGTATAGAAAAAGAACGCTGCACTCGTATCTTGCATGCGCGATTTCGAAAAGTAGCTTTCGATATCGATAACGAGCGAAGGAAGATCTTCGATTGTCGCTTCGATTACGCTCCTACGTTCTCTATTGTTAGATTGTTGATGTCACGAAGGTTGCAGGACATTACGCATTCTTCGTATAATACATCGTATGACTCGATCGGATTTTTCACTTTTTTTAATCCCTCGGTTAGATATAGGACTCTTTGTTTTGTGTTTCACCTCGCCTTTTTCTTATTATTCTTCGTATAAAGGAAATGAAAGTCAAATGTAATTTTAATATTACTATATATTTCAATCGAACATGTATTTTTCATAAGAGTGATGATTTTTAATATACAGCGCTTGAAACATTTTACTATACTATATACTTACTATGAATTACTTTTAACGAACAAGTACATTCTGGGAATCACTTGAGTTATTATTAAACGAAAAAATATATATACATACATACAGCCATGTATTATCACCTAAGTATTTCTTCGATAATTTTCCAAACAAATCTCTCGTCCTTGCTTACACAACCTTTTTCAATCCTTTCCTTCTTCATGATATTTTCTTCGCTCGTTCTTTTGATCCAAAAAGCTCCTAAAATCCATTTGTAGATCAAGACAGTTATATATACATATATCTTTTTTAATGAAATTTTTTTTCTGATTGATTTTTATTGCTTCCTTTTATCATTTTTATTAAATCTTAAAATTTTATATTTTAAGATTTTATGTAAATATTTTAAAATAATTGTTGTTTTGCTAAATAAAATATTTTATATGGTACGCTTGTTGCATTTGAAATCTTTTGCATTATTTATAAAATATTCAAGATTGTTTCCGGTTGTAATAGAATTATTCATAATAATTCTTTGACCACTAAGAATCATTTTCGTTAAAAACGTGCTCATTTCAACATTTGATTTGATTTATAATGTTGAGATTTAGTTACGTAAAATTTCAATTTTATATTATCTAGACTTTTCTGATATATTGCTAAAAATTTAAGTAATTATGGCGAGAGTTTGCACGTGTTTTCATAAACTTATTTTGTTATATCTTATCTTAGTTTGAATGATCTTTATACACTTAAATATCTATAAATAAAGCGTTAAGAGATGCTTGACTGCAAATATCCGTAATTTAAAATAGTTAAGGAAAATTAATTATAAACAAATTACTTAGTGTGTCATGTGTCATGAAAATAAAAAAATATATATGAGCCGTTGCGTGACCCTCTAAAGTACTATAAAAATATCGTAGTTAAAGTGACGATAATGACTAAATAGAAAACCCTGACGAAGTTCAAAGTACTTGTGTACCTCAAAGACTCTTAACCTACATTACAATAAATGTGCGAAAATACACATTTATTTATTCTTTTTCACATCTCTCTTTTCGTTCCTTATCACTTACTCGTACCTTATCTTGATCTTTATTTCTTTCACCTGAGCCTTGTACATGCAATTATTGTTCTTTTTTTCTCCTTCAAAAACAAAACTAACTTACAAAGCGAGGGGGACATTAAAAATCTAATTTTCATTTATATAGAAATACTAACGATTTGGTATATGCAGAATTTCACCAAATTAAAAACTTTACTCTGTTAATAATTCTATACAGATTTTTAATTAAGCTGGTGTAATTAAGATTTGAACATAATCGAAATTATTTTGAGATATAGTAAAATAAAAAGTGCCGATTTTTAGCGTGTTTTATCCCTGGTAATAAACTTTATATAAGAATATTCTTGTTTATTTGGAACTGATAATGTTTACGTAAAGCAAGTGTGATTTTATTCAATAAAGTTTAATGTACGCGAGTCTTCTATTAACTCTACACACATACAGATACACTGCGACATAAATGAGAGTAGTAGTATATCAATCTTAAAAAGTAGTTCCCAAGTTTAATAGTAATTATAATGAAATGATATAGAGGGATGAGAGATGATAAAAAAAATATTTGTTTCTTGGCGCCGTATATTATAACGTTTTCAGTATGTTTTTTAAATATTTAGCGTATATAGAGGTATATTAGAAAAAGGGTCCACGAGGGCTCGATTGTGGTCAAATGATGTACTGGACAGAATTTTTGCCTGACAAAAGGGTTAATAATTGATTACTTGATACTTAAGATATAGATATAATAAAACTATTAATATTACTACCTACTATTAAATATTCATTATCATTACTACGATTATATTTATATATATATATATATATATATATATATATATATGCATACACATATATGTATGTATGTGTGTGTGTGGTGTGCATGTACCTGAGTGCATGTGTGTGTTCGTGCGTGTGTGGGTGTGGGTATATATATATATATGTATGTATGTATATATGTGTATATATATATATATATATATATATATATATATATATATATAAATCATAAGTTAAAACAATAAATGATTATTATAGTAATTATGGTATAACGATTAAAAATAGAGATAAAATGGATTATTCATAAATATATACTATGGCATAGATTATTATGAGAACGATAATTAAATGGAGAAAAAAGATACTGAAGAATATACGAGAGCTGATCTCTTTATTCCATCCTTCTCTTTTCAATATCCCTATAATCCCAATAATGAAGACATTTCGTATTTGTTTAAATGTACATATTAGTATAGTTTATCTTTAAGTTATTTATTATAAAATAATTAATATGGTCCTTATACATTAGATGATTGGAAAATAGGAAACCGTAAAATTTTTATTTATTGTATGCATGTCAAATGATTTAATAACCAAATCATTTACTCACTTTTTTAAATGTTTCATATATAATTATAAAAATGTTCTTTAATAGTATTGTCAAATAATCATCTGATGTACAAGATAATATTAGTTTTTACAGATTATATTAATTAATTTCTAACATACAAATTTAAATATTAAGTATTATTCAACATTATGTACTAAAAGAATTGTGATATTACCTATAAAATTCAGGAAGTAGTAAAAAAATATAAAATTTACCTTTAAGCTTTTTTGATATTGTTATTGTAGTATTAAATTTTTAAATATTTTAATAACAATTTTGAATTTATAAATTTGTTTAATTTTTACTAGAATTTACTGAGATGTCTGAAATAAATCCTGTTGTAGTTAAGCAGTTGCTTGTAACTTGTATTTTGAATACATTATCAAACATTAAAAAACTAATAGATCAATATTTTGATAATATTGATGGCATACGTTCATAGTTAACGGTGGTAAATAATAAATATAAATCATTTAACTTAATAATAATATAAATAAGCATATTAAGAGAATATATTACATAAATATAGTTACCACTAAAAATAAATCTTTGCTTTATAGATATATAAATAATGAAAACATGTGCAGTAAAATAGAATTGGTAAATCAAAAATCATCAATCTTAAACTAATTTAAGCCTACAAATAGCATTAAAAAAAATTTTGTAAACGTATAGTTTTGTACATTAAAAATTAAAATTATAAATATGTATCTATTGATTAGTTAGTTAAAGATAACTGTAAACATAAATGTTGATTAAATAAAAAATTTGTTTTTATCTTAATAACTTTTAATTCAATAGTAGTATATGCCATACTAAATTATGATAATCTGTTTAATATGCACAAACAATATAAATATAACACGTAATACATATTACGATAATTTAATTTAGTCACAGAAAAAAATAATATTTGGGCCTTATTTTGCTATATTTAAAATTTACAATTTTAAATTAGATTTAAAGATCTTTCTTATTATTAATAATTAAATTATTAAAATAATTATGAAATGAAATTTGCTCAACTAATTTAACAAATTTAATTAAACTTTGTTTATGTTGAGTATAAAAATCATTTCAATAACATAAATAGGTTAAGAAATTAATTTATATTATATAATAATATATTGTCTAAAATAAGCAGTTGGGAACTTCTGATTAATAAGAAAATAGCCTTTTGAATCTAATACCTATCATACAATAAATAAAATTCTAAACATTAATTTTAAGATACATACTAAGTTTATTATAATGAAGCTAAACAATCACATAATATTTTATATAAGTCATATTTTTTGCATAAATTTATTTTAAAATGTTAATTTAAGTTCGAAATTTGAAATAATTCATGCTTATAAAATTGGGTATGAAAAACGAGTTATTATTTGATTATTAAATAAGGATTATAATTTATATTACCACTATTTAAATACATTGTATCATAATATTTCTTTTCGTAGTTATTTGATTTATTAATAGTTATATTCCATTATTATTTACATTGTTAATTATAGAATGAAATTGAAAAGCTAATAAGGTATATTTACGTATTTTTAAAATGGTTTAGTATTGGGAAGCAATAGTAGTACTATATATTGTATATTTTCATTATATTTTATTATATTTATTAAATATAATTATATTTTCGACTGCCACCTCAACCTTACAGGTTTCTATGAGTTAGTTTTTTTTTATATATTTAATATAAAAACTAATGATACAATTTTAAAAAGTTACTATACAAAATAAGAAACACGAACAAATTTAATATAAAAACTAACGATACAATTTTAAAAAGTTGCCATATAAAATAAGAACCACATGAAATTTTCATATATTACAAAATTATATTTACAATAGTTTTTCAAAAGTTATATCATATTTATATACAATTAATATTTATACTTAATGAAAAATATACTATTATAAACTGTAAATTATATTAATAATTCATTTAAAAAAGATTTAATTTTTAATTTACACAGTTTTAGTAAAAATAATCGTATACTAAATATATCTTAAAAGCGAATAAGGTAATAATTATATTATAATTAAAATAAAATTGTTTAAATATTTTTAATGATATATAGAATATATATGCGTCAGCCTTCAATTGTATACATCAACGCTGGGAAGAACAAAGTTTTCCAATTAAAATCTTTATTTATGAAATATTTCTATATTTTTTTCTTAGATTTTTTTTAATAAACATTAAATATTTTAATTTTTAAATAAACTCAAAAAAGTTGGTTCTGTTTCAAGAGAAGCCATTGAAATCAAACTTTTATTGTTATTTTTGTAGAAACTGAAAGTTGGTAATATTCGTCATTCAAAATTAGATTATTTCTTACGTAAATAAGTTCTGGATTTATCATTGTTTCTCTTTTGAATTAAGATATTAAATTTATGCTGATATTTGTATTTTCTGGGTAATAAGTCCGACTGGGAGTGTAAAATAATGGATAGTAGTAACTATATTAAAGTACATTGATTAACAAAAAAAAATTTATTTAATACTTAAGCTTTGCGAATAATATACGTTCTAATATTAGATGAGCGTATATGACAAATACAATGTGAGTAATTGATAAAAAATAATATAAAAGGAAAGAGGTGGTCCACTGCTTTAAAATTGAGTGGTGGGATTGAAACTAAAGATGAAGGAGCGACAGTTGATTAGCCTGTCAGGTGAATCGGATCAAGGGATTTGGGGAACTATTTCACTCTGTTTTGCCGATGGTCCCTGACAGGAGGAGAGACAATGGGAGTCGGCATGACAGCAGCACTGATGAACAGCGAAGTCAGCACCAGCGTCAGCAACAGTGCGGTTGATTTCGCCGGAATGAACAGTAATGGGGCCATTGGAGGTGTTGGACCGCAAAGAGCTCATACGCTTTCCAGCAACAACAGTTATCATCCTTACCGGCGATAAAAGCACGTGTTATAACTAGCGAGAAGAAGCCGCAAGTCTTTCACTTTCACCCCTATTATCTACAATCCATTCTAACCTAGCTCACGATCGATATTGCGCCTATCTCATTTATCGTGATTAATCATTAATCCCTGCATCTATTCTACGCCAGACAACTATAGTTGTTAAGTTGAGTAAGTAGCTTAAGCTTTAATATATTTAAGTTTTCTTAATTTATCGTTAATGTCAAATATAAGAAATTGCTAAGCAGATATATAACACTTACTAAGTGTAATATGCACGGCGTGCGTATAAATTTATTAAAACTGGAAGTGCAATTGTCTGTATAAAAGAGAAGTATAAACAACTGATTTGCGCAATTATATTATGCAATTTTTTAACGCGTAGAATTATCTCAATAAGTAAAAATGAAAAAAAAAATGGAATAAACGATAATATTTTGTTACATATAATGAAAGGCTTTGTTTCGGTTAATAATTAGTCGCAGCTCAACTCAAATCGAATATTTTTCCTACTATGAAATAATGCTATGAGTAGTTGAATATTCCGGTATTTATAATCATCTTGGTGATGGAGGTTAAGCTGCTTCTGGCCATGACTTGCAGCATCTTCTGTCATTGGCTTTATTGTCCAGCTACCATCGTCAATAATAGTCTATGCACCTGTTTGTAACCTATTTCCTAGGCAAGTTACATATACCAGCATTCACATCCCTTGGGTACAAGAAAACTTTATTCATTAAATTACTCTTACTCTTCAACTATGCCTTGGTGTCCAACATAGAACTTTATTAAAGAATTTTAAGAGGATCTTCCAATATCATATATTAAGAGTACGTCACAATTCTTTAAAGCTATAGAAGCAAATGTTAATGACAGGTTTTTTTTATATGATCACAATCTTACTATTGTAAGAGATTAGAATTATTTTAAATTTGATTGAAAATAAGAAATTATAATAGGTATAAGTCACCTTTTTTTACTATTTTAATTTTTTACTTTTTGACTATTTTAAAGGTTTACAGAAGGAAGCTCAAGCAACGAATAATTAAAATAGAATGAGGTTTTTAATAAATTTTAGCTTTATTATCACGTGACTTTTTGTTCTATTGCAAGTACATTATATAATATTAAATATTCTGAAATTCTATTAATTTATTATAAAAAATTAATAAACAGAATTTTCATTAACATTATAATGTTTCTTAATATTTATATTACTTTAAACATAATTATTGTAAAAATAAAAAGTTAGTAAATTTAATTACCATTGTTAAATATTATGATGGATGAATCAAAATTTATAGGAGATAATTGCAGTTAAATAATTAAAACAATATATATTCTTGAATATAAAATTCTTCGACTTATTATTCATTTTAAAATTTTAAGTGGTATTTTTTGAAAATATTTTTAATTAATTCCTTAAGTAATATCGACATATAACACTAATAATATTGATTAAATAATCAAAATCATTGTTAAAACTTATTTCAAAATAGAGATTTGTATTTTATTGATATATTTTTAAGAGAAAAATATTCATACGGATTTAATTTATTACTATAAGTATACAAATTTTGTAAACGAGAACAAATTTATAATTGCTTGAAATTTGAATTGATGCTTTTGTATTCTGTTTTATTTTTGTAAAAGTAAAAATGATTATTACTTTTATATATTGAATCATAATTAATGAACCAGGAATTTAATTTATAAACTTTTTATATATTCTTTGTTAACTGTTCATATTCATATACTTATTTGTAAAATATAAACTAATTAAAATAAAGCTGCGAATATGAATATTAATATTCTATTTCATTAATCAATAATCATTAGTCGAAATACTATTTTTTTAAATCAATGGACATGCACAATTATTATTACGATTATAGGAAAATATACGTATTTAAATTATAATTTTTTGAATAACTTTATTAGTCATTAATACAATTATTCGCTACGATAAAATAATTAATACTCAAAAAGTTTTCTTATACAACCTATATATTATTCAAATTGCAATTGAACTGATGATCAAACTGTAAGTGAAAATGTAAAGTGTTTTAATAAATTTTTGTAATTGTTAAACGCCTTTGCTTGATGATTACTTCAATATTTTTTTCTCAAGGATTATTCATAACATATTTTGTAATTGTAACTACTTCGTTGAATTACTATTCATTTTTATCAATGCTATAACGGCTATATACTTAAATATTTGTAATAATAAATTTCTCTATAATGGTAGCACGTTAAGTTTTACAATTAACTTAATTAAATCCTAACATTTTGGAATTATATAATTATTTAGAGTTTAGTAATTATCGTACACGATATCTTTTCCTTTTTATATATTTAAATTATTGAAAATTAAATTTATCAAAATCTTCATTATATGACTTAGTCATATTAATTAATTATTGATTTGTAGTAATCATGCTTGTATTTGCTAAAATAAAAGAATAAAAAAATATTTTTATCAAGTAAGTTTTATGTTTTAAATATTTAAAAGAGAGTTTATAAGAATATATTAAAGAATTAATTTATAATTTTAATATGTGAAATAATTTAAAAATATATATTTATTACATATTAGATTATACGTTATCACGTTAATCATTTATTTGCAATCTACAGGTTCTGTAGATGTATTAATATTAATTAATAAGATTGTATTAATATTAATATACACGCATTAATGTTTTCCTATAAAAATGTTTTTAAAGTGAAATCAAGAAAGAATTTCAATAAACTTAACACAGAAAAACTCTCTTATATTCTATACATAAACGTTCAAAGGGTATTTGCGTTTGTATATTATCTACAATTTATTTCTCTCCTATACTAGACACTTATAAAGTAATACCAATATTGAGTATTTCGTAATCGTAAATTTTACTTTAAAAGCTAGCATATTTTATTTTATTAAATATCTTATATAATATATTGAAATACGTTAATTGTTGGATTCCCAACTATGAAACGTAATTATAAAATTACATATATAGATTTACAATTTCAACTAAGTTGTATCAAGCTTATTAATATAAACACTAATATAATTATTAATTAAAATTATGAAATCAAATTAATTCAAAATAAAAAGTAAATAATTAACCGTATTAAAATTTAAAATAAATAAATTAAAGTAGTAGCATTTCGATACTAATGTGTAATGTAAATGAATTATAAAGTAATAAGTAAGCGAACATTGTTCACACAATTAATTATAATTTTTCTTTTTTGTAAACTATTACTAATTATTATCATGAATATTTATAGATAATATTTTTATTGCTGTCGAAAAATAATTGTTTTCTGCACACGTAAAATATATCTCTTGTAGATATTTCTATTATCTCTCTCTATATATATAAGCCATTTTTAATTAGTCTTATAGAATAATGTCACCGTGATAGACTTTAAATCATTGTCGAATGGCTGCAATTAACAAACTGACCACCTAGTTGATTGCCCTATTTTTAAAAAGAGACCATATAAAATAAAAACTTCAAATTTTCTTTTACCTATGAGAATAATAAGATATTTTCTTTAAATCACAAAAGATGTTTATTTCTACTGAATACTCGTTTAATTTCAGTGGCTTAGAGATTTATAAAAAAAAACTTACCGACTACTTTTGATTAATTTAAGAAAAAGTAGTTGCAATAGGAATTCATTCCTGAGCCTGTTACTTCTATGCAAATTTAGTTTTTCGTTTCATTCTTTACTTAAAAAAGTATGATTAATATCAGGCGTTGGATCAAATCAAACTAAACGCATGGGAAGATACTTAATTTTTAATAAATTTATAAAATTATCATTAATGATAATATTTATTAATTATTTACATTAAATAAATCATATTATAAAAAATAATTTATGTATAGTAAAAAAATTACTTTCATTTAAGTGTATTAACGGAATGAAATTATGATGGAATTAAAACTAATTTTTAACCTTATATATAGAGTGAATCTTGAAAAATATATCTCAAGAATAGTCGAATGCAGCGGAATGTAAAAAATGTAAGCAAAAAGAAATTAAATTGTATAAATGCAAGAATGAGTGTGAGAGAGTCAATTACCTGAGACTAGTTATTGAATATAGTCAATGTAATAATATATTATTGCATAAAATGTCTTATACTTACTATAATATTTCGATTTCTAAAAATATGCATAGAATAAATGTAACGGTAGCTGACGGCAAAATGATCGAGGACGAAATCTCGTTGGTCAACGAGCCACGCAAAGTTAAATAATACCTGACTATTTATCACTAAGTTAAATGTCAATCTTTTTTCAAAGTTCTAGAAATTAAGCAGTGAACTATATTCTACAAGCTAAATTGCCTTTATATACTACAGTAGTGAGGATTGTTCTGAAGAGTTTAAGTGTAAGTTTTGACTTTCAAACTGTGGATCTCAGAAGTCGAGATTATTAGTGAACTTGTGCAGGTCAAATATATTTAAATAATAATAATTTTATATTCTTTCTAACATGTTTACCCAATCATACAATTTTAAATTGAGTACTTCATAAATTATGCGAAGGCTTCGATTCAGTCAGGGGTAACCGATATTGTCTACGTAGCGAAAAACGGAAGCGCACGTAAGCTTAAGCTTCATCGTAAATTGATCAAACAATGAATGAAATACTCTTTAAAAGAGAGATCATGAACAATGCTTGCACGACCTAAAAATATTAACTGACTTGACTTTAATAGCTTCTAAAATAATTTTCAACCGTTTAAATGTTATTAGTATCAGTTTGATCAGATTACAGAAAAATGTATGTAACTATTAGTTACATATGAAATGAAATAAAATTAGGACTACTAAGCAATGTAATACGGTTGATACATAATAATTATGTATATCGATTATCATAAAATATCGTATCACCTCTCATAAAAATAATATCAACTAGTATTACAACTTTTTTTTTAATTATAGAATTATTCAATAATGTCGCTTTTCTAACAAAGGATTATTATTTCGAAATTTTTCTTTAATATGACCAATTTTTTTAAATTTATAAGCCATAAGTAAATAAAATTTAAAAAACAGCATCTTTAAATTTAACAAATTTCAACTAAAACATTAATTAATAGTTCTAGTTTTTATCGTATACATTAAATTATTTGTAACAACTAAATCCCAAACTTATAATTAAGTAAATGCTATGAAAAAGAAAATTTTGAACTTTATGAATATCATTACATTTAAGTTTATTTTATAATAATTTAATATGTAAAATGAAATAATTACAATATGCATGTAATGTAATATACATATGAATTAATTTATTAACAATGAGGAAATTTCTTGTAATATTGACAAATATTCTAGTGAAAATATTCAAATATGAATAAGTATTAAATAAAAAATTTATTTCATCGGCCTTCAAGTCGTAAAATAAATACTGCAGGTTAAAAATAAAAAATACATACTGTAATGGCTAAAATATAAGTTTATTATAAAATATTGTATTTTTATGAATACCTTTTTTGTTTACAAATTCAATTTCAACTAATTAAACGCCTCATACGTTATGTTTTACGTAATAATATGCTTAACAATTTTATATAATCCTATATTAACTACATAATTATATACTTGTTAAAAAGGTATGTATGTTTAGAATTAATAAATGTAAGGATAGAATGTAAATATTAAATGATTTAGTTAAATTTTAAATGTTTCAAGTTTAATGTATAAATATGTTTTTACTATATATAAATTTGTATGTTTTGTTTTCTATTTTTATATATACTCTATATATAGATGGATATAAAATTAATTTTCTATCCATAAAACATCTTAATATATTAAATGGCTTATCTTAGAAAATGTATAATTTCGTTGTCTTTTCAGAAAATAGCAAATTATCAATTATATCAAGGACACGTTAAATTTATATATTTTTTCTAGTTGATTAACTAAAAATAACTAGAAAAAAATTTATTTTATAATGCCAAATTTTATCACCTTTGCATTAAAAATAATTTAATAATCCGTTATTGCCAATTTTACTTCATTTAAATATTGACTTTTACATTATATTCACTATTAAAAAAAAACAATAAATAAATAAAATTATTTTGAACAATGAAACAATATATTATGTAATTACTAATAAAGACATTTAATTTAATAAGAGAGGGAATAAAAATATTGTGTCTTAATCAATAATAAATCTATATTATCTAAATTATGAAAAAATATTAATGATTAATATACAAATAAAAATAAGTAGATACAAAGAGACAGAGAAAAATATTAAAAAAAAAAAATTAATATAAGTTTGCTAATAAAAAGTCAAAAAAATAAAATAAATCCATCCATTAAAAGTGATCTAGCCATTTTAATATCTCATTAAACTTTTTAATAACTATTCTTGAATATTATTGAGTATATGAAATTAAACAAATATTTTCCGTCAAATGTGGTTCCCAGAATTTTAAATTTTGCATTCTATACGATTATAAAATACAAAAATAACAGTAATATGTATGGCAAAAGTAGACTAAAAGGGAATGAAGTAAGACTCAATCGCGATTTACAAGCACAATGCAACTTTCAAAGAAGTTAAAAGGAAATAAAGAAATTTCAAGTAATCTTGAATAAGTTACAAACTCAAAGCCAAAAATCATTAACGAAGAAACAATGCTGAAGTCACAATCCTGAAAGAAAGCTCATAGTTCACGAATTGCTAATCCGCTGTGAAAACAATAACAATAAATAGAAGATCTTGCTCTTTATCTTGCAATACGAGATATCGTTATATAGTAGAACTTTAAAGAACGTGCTACTATTCTCATATATGTTTCTATACGTAATATATATGTGCATGTGTGTATATATATATAAATCAAATGCAAAAATAAAATCGACTTTTCAGAATGTATCAACATGGTACTGACTATTTTAAGGTGTTCTTTATTTGCTTTTCTCCAATAGTAATTGACATAATACCTTTTGCCCAAAAAAAGGAATCAATAGAAAAAATTTTTTTTTTTTTAAAGTATTAAGTAATTTGAAAACATTCATATATATATATATTTTTATGGTATAAAGTAATACCTTAATCTATAAAATTATTTACAATTCAAATATTTATTCTGAATACTTTCCTATTCTTTCTAGATATAGTAACATCAATTTTCTTTAAATTTTTATGATCGATTAAAAATATAATAGTGGAACTCATTCAAAAACTACCATCAGATACATAACCTAAACATACATTGCATATTAATAATTGTACTAATATATTAAGTAAATTATTAATTCTGTAACCTTGATCAAACAAAAATAATGTATTTTCTGGTTAATAAATAAGATAAGGTATCCAAGTATAATGAGTAAAAATACTATCACTTTAACTTCTTTGATTTTACAACTTTTCTTTCTGATACATTCCAATAATAAAGAAGTTGCGAAACAATGATTCCATTTGCTATAGTTGAACATACATACATAATAATTATTGTTTTATCTCCAGTTTCTTGAATGGATGTAAAAATTCTTGCTAGAGATCCAAAGAACAACATGAAAATGGTAACAGCAGATAACTGTCCAGTACTAGCATTAGAATAATTTGTATAACCTTGTATTATCTTGAACAAATATAAATTAATTATATTTTAAAACTAATACTCACTGTACAAATATATAAATTATAATAGAAAATATTTAATACCTTACTAAGTAAAATAATTGGAATATTTAAAGTTTGTGCAAACCATAATACTTTGATAGGTGTCAGACCAGTACCGATTGCAATTATTATTGACAAATAGGCAAAGACAAATGTTGTTGTCTTTGTTAATCCATTACAGTAATAAAATACTAAGCAGGCAATTGTAACTGTTTGTAAGGCTAAGAAAACTGCTTCACCCCAAGAACTATATTAAAAGGTAAAAAAATTATAAATTGAAATAATGACATTTAAATTAGTTTATTTAGGTTGCTGACAATCATAAATGAACTCGCCTAAAAGGAAATCCATTAACAAAACTATATGCCGCTGTAGCAGTAATGGCAAATAATTCTAACAATATACTAATAATGTTTATTCCCTGAGCACTTTTATTTTGAAAAATTTTTAAAATTTGTGGCAGTTTGACTAAAAGTAAAGACATAATATATAAAACTATAAGTAAATGATTTAAAGGCATATAACTATTAACATACCAAGTACAGAACCAGAAATGATTGCTAAACCTAGAGTTTTGCTTAGCGTTGCTTTGAAACATTCCACTAAAAAAATTTGTCCATTCAATTTTTTAAATAAAAAATTTATTTTAAAAATAAACTGAAGTAGTACTACAATAAAAATCTTCCATGTGACATAAAATATATAGTAAAAAACACGTTGCGTGTACAATAAGCTTCTAATCCCATTAAAATTAACGAATATATGTTGAAATGTATAAGTTGAAATGAAAAATTAAAATTATATAAAAGTAAAAGAATATACTAACTGTGGAAAAAATTAAAATCATCTAAATACACTTTTAAACATTCTTTTGGACAAACTAATAACGGTAACTCTCGTATAAATGTTGCCATGATTACCGTTCACTCGGTTTCTTTACAAGATTGTTCTTTAAACCTCCTAAGTATTTTATTTCGATTGTTCCGTATTTCAATATTCCACACAAGTTGAGTAGCTGATAATAGCGATGCACTTAGTTGAAACTACTTTACCATTAAAACAAAGACTAATTAGATATTTTAATAATGTGTAAATATATTAATCGTTAAAATAATACTTATGTATAGTAAAATTTTACTTTAATAAAAATACGTCCATATTATTATTATAAAAGCAGAAATTTCTCCGAAAATACTTGACTTCTTTATTTCCGATATGATTTGATTTTTCTTAATCTGCTTTTTAATATATTTATAAAATATGTATTTCTCATCTATCGCCATAAAATCGTAATTTTATTACTTAATGTTTAATATTTAATAGAATAACATTAATTTTATTTATAAAAATACTTTTATGTTAACAAAGTCGAGAAATCTTAATAGTTGGATGTCCTATACACTTTAGCACAATTTCAATTTACTTTTCATCAGCAGGCAAATATCAAATAGAAGACCATGATAGAAATGATACATGACAGCACGTATATCGGCGATAGTGTATATAAACCGTGGACTGCTCGATATTCTATATTAGAATTACCAAAAATATTTTAACAAGCACGGACACAATGGATTCATGGACATGTAATTACAAATATGTACACAGTTTACATTTTATAGTAATGACATTACACTTATTTGACAATTAAATAAGAACATTAATTCAGAATATTAATTTTTTATAATTTGTCATATAACTCAATTAATGGAAAGAAAGTCAAAAAAGTTTATAAAATGTCATGCGTAATTCACGAATTTTTTGCAAACCTCTTGTAAATTGTAATTGTTATGTGTGAAAAATCAAGATTTTTCGCAATATTAATTTAAAAAAAAAAAAGAAAAAAAAAGAAGCATTAAGTAGCATAATTAAAAAAAAAGTAATTAATTTTGACAAAAATTGAGAATTCATAAATACAATGTAATGCAAAGTTAATATTATTATCATACTATTTTTAATAATGTTGTTATATCATCGATTCATTTATTAATATTTTTTTTTTTACTAATTATCAAATAAATTTATCAATGTGAGTTTATATTATTAGAAATTGAGCATTACTGATTTTGTCACTAATTTATATTCAACATATCAGATGATTAAAAGTGAAGAATACAATAATTTATTAGATCAAAGCAGTTGGTAAAAATAAAAGTTTTTCATAATTAATTACTTAATTACTACTATATGGGTGTAATCTTTAAAAAATTATTTCCTGTTAGAATGTAATGAATTAAATATAATTATATAAATGAAAGACTAATATTCTAACTCAATCTATTATCGTGAAATCAATTATGATAAATAAACAAACTGTATAACGCATGTATTAACAATTTCTTATATATATATATATATATATATATATATATATATATACTAAATTTTAATAGATGCACTAAACAACAAATTCATATTAGAGCTAATCTATTTTTTTCGAAACTTTTAATTCACATACCGCAAATGATCGAAACTCTTGGAAGTAATTCTTTCAGAATTAGAAGGAAAGTAGCATGTGTATGAAGTTGCACCCGAAAGTATTGTTTTTCTAAGTATGTGACGTATTCGTTTGAAAAATTATCAATACTGCAAGTGTCCAAATCTCTCCATTAGGCGCTAAATTCTAAGTTTACGAAACACGAAAATACTTCAACAAAAATAAAAACAAAAACAACACTAACAAGTGGGTGTACGAATTGTTAGGTGAGTGAGTAAATTTATATGACAGGTAACCGGGGTGTTCAAAAGTAGGTCGGCCGAAGGTTAAACGGAGGTTAGGTGGGTGGTCGGGTACGGGTCGCGCGACTGGTACGACCTGTTCGGTGCCTGCCCAACACTTGACTAAAAGCTCAGTCCAGTGGTGGCAGTTGTACCGTCAGCTCAAGAGCGCTCGATGCTTCCAGCTTAAGGACCTTTACGAGTTTCACATGATAAAAAACGATGTCAATCTTCGAGGCCCGGAGCCAGAGGTGGAAACACGCCGGCCGCAAACATCAATAGAGACTAGGGCCCCAAAGAATCAAACTCAGCACTTTGAACGCATAAGAGAGACAGTGAAGAGGGCCATTGCTGCACAACATACCTTCATGATATGTGGTCGTGCACGTATCATTCGGGATTGCCTTCTCAATCGGGGTTGGTGCGAAAAACTTCAGCGAAAAAGTGGTCAACCTAGTAAGCGATTCTCGTCTCATATCCATATATTATCCTTATAGACTCTAAGAAAGTAATATATAATTAACATAATGAGGGTAAATACTCGATCAGTAGTCGGTGAACAACAACAAATGGGCGTAGACTCTAATTCAACGTTGCTTATGGCTGGTATCGGTGATCTCAACGAGATTCAAAACGAGCGACTACTCGTATCAAAAATGTTAACTAATCACACCGTTGATTTCCTGTGGAATTCAAGCTCTGAGTGGTCTTGTTGGCCATCGCAGGACAATAAGACCACCATATTCAACAGGTTTATCAAAGCCAATTTCACTTCAAAGGTAAATAGTAAGCGCAAGTAGAAAATAATGTAATTCATTCAAGGACTTTTTTATTACGACTTAATTAGGTGGGCCTGTGCTCGAACGTTCGACAAATGCACTGGTATTATGAAGCTGGCATCGCCAATATTCTTTTTCCCCGCTGTTACAACATAACACAATCTGAACAAATGCATGCCTTTGTCGAGGACTTTAGGCACGTATTGCAATTGCTATGAAACTAGTGAAAATATCCCAAATTTTGGTCAGATAAAAATTTATTCGCATCTTTTATAATACATAAATTAAATGTAAAATAGTGTTATTAGTAACATACGTAATGTACTAAAAAATTCATATATAACCAATATACATTTTACACTTATTTATTTTAAATTTATGTGAAATATATTTAATTAATCAAACGACACTGACTTTCGATTAAGTATAGGCTGACTGCATGCTTGTCATTACTCAAATGGCTTGTTGACAAAGTTAAAAATAACGGCGAGGATTCCTTAAAATCAGCATGTGGTACAATTCCACTTAGAGCTCTTGATTTTGCAATTGGTCGATGCTGTGATTTTCTGGGTAGTAAGTTGCACGAAGACATTGATCAAGATCTCGAAAAAGTCTGGACTCATCAGTGGGAGCAATTTATCGGCTGGTACTATAAGCTCCTTCATAATCATGCGCTCTTTATTATCACAAATGTTTCAATTAGTGTGAGTAACAATACATATGTTATATTTATAATATATATAGTGTTTCATAAATATTTGTACATCAATATTAACGTGCAGAAATACTTTCTGGCGGCACGATACATTTTGAAAAAAGTTAAGAAATTTTGGCCCCAACTCGATATGGATGGCACTATGAATATCTGGATTTTGAAGCCCGGTAATAAAAGCCGAGGTCGCGGTATCATCCTCATGAACAAATTGGAAGATATAATTGCGAAAATCACTCCGACTAATAAGACTACGGATACGCGCTTCGTCGTGCAAAAGTACATTGGTCAGGCAGTATTATATATTATAAATTTTTCATCCCAATAATTTATGTGTATTTATAAATATTTTTTCCATTTTCAAACAATTAATTAATATTTTTATGTTCTTGAATTATTCAGAGAGACCCCTTTTAATTTACAATACTAAATTTGATATCAGACAATGGTTTATCATCACAAGTGCCCAACCTTTGACACTCTGGATGTACAGGTATAGAGAAAAAAAAAGATTAAACTCGATTAGAATCATTTATCATTTTTAACAGAGTAATCCTTAATTTCAATTGTCTTTCAATATTATTGTGCAACATAGATTTTCACATATCTATGAATGAATAGATCATATTCACGATTAAATGTAGCTAAAGCATGGTTTTAATAGAATTAAAATGTTCAATGAGATATTTAATGACATAATCTACTTCTACTATAGCTACTTTGGCTTATAGATTAATAAACTTAACGCACAGTGTTAAAAAATTTCTAAAAATACTATATTTTTTCATTTATCTTTCTTTTCATAGAGAAAGTTATTTACGCTTCTGCTCCCAAAAATTTAGTTTAACTGATTTTCACGAATCAATCCATCTGACAAATAATGCAGTACAATGTAAATATAAGAACAGCCCCGATCGAGATGTTTCTTTACCGAATGAAAATATGTGGGACATCGCTGCTTTTAAAGAGTATTTAAAGTAAATACGATCCTATTTGATAAAATATCAAACTTTAGTAAATATACTATGTATTAATCTTAAAATAATAAAAAATCAGGTTTAAAATCCTCTTATATTGCCTTTTTGAATAGACTTCAGGGCGACGGAGATGCTTGGGATGAATTAATATATCCAGGTATGAAACAAGGGCTTGTCGGATCGCTTTTGGCAAGTCAAGAAGCAATGGATCGCCGAAAGAATAGTTTCGAATTATATGGTGCGGATTTTATGGTAATGGAGGATTTCTCGGTATGGCTTATCGAAATTAACAATCATCCCGATATGAGCAATTCCACAAGTGTTACTACAAAATTATGTCGCAAGGCTATGGAAGATACAGTGAAAGGTAAAGAGATAAATTTATCTCTTTTATTAACGAAATCGAATTAAAATAATTCAATGTCTAAATTATTTATTATGCTTACAGTTATTGCATTATATTTAATGAATCTTTGAAATAATTTTGTTTGTCTCTTACCAATATAATTAAATAAAATATTTACAAATTTCATTCAATTATCTTAGTAATAGAAATAAAAATAAAATCTTAATATAATATAACTAAACTAATATAACATAATATCACTAAAATAAAATTAATAAAATATTTAATGAATATATTAGTTTAAAATATAATAGTATATTGTCGTTACCTCAAAAATCAAATATAAAGTTTAAGTAAATGAAAGTTCTTGTTAACTTAAAATCTCTTATTAATAAAAGTTACTTCTACCTATATTTTTAACAGTAGTATATGCAGTTAATACATAATAGTATTAGTTTATTATTATAATACAAATATTATATTATATATTATAAACATTAATTATTACAGATTATTTGTAAATCAAACTCTATTATTAAATTTATAACCATTGTAGTCAACTGTAAATTGAAATAACCCCAAATATAATAACGTATGAACATTATAAATCATATTGATTGTTTATCCTATCAAGGCCATTTTACATCTATTATTATAAATTAAATTATTTTTTTATGCTTTCAAATAATCTTTATATGTCATTCAAAATATAAACTAAAATTTAATTCTCCTAGGAATTATAAATATTATATTATAATATAATTTAAAGAATATTGTAATTATTTAAAGTGGTCATCGATTATCGAAAAGACGCTAATGCAGACACCGGTGACTTCGAGCTCGTATATAAACAAAAGCTCTCTCCCTGTCAAGCTTATCTAGGCACCGGGCTCTCGCTCCACGGCACCCGTATCGTCTTAGGAGATAAACGTTCGAGTCTGGGTTCAACCATGGCTTCGGTAAAAAATCACATTTACAATATTGAACAGTCGATATTAATAAAATCGCTTACAATGTACACAGGTATCATTGGCTAAGCGAAAACCGATCTTGCCGGGATTCCCGGCATTGTCCGCTCAGACCCCAAATCGTGTCGGGCCAATCCTCGTTGACCTTATCGAGGAACTTGAACTCCAGCTTGAACATGAATTCTATGAATATCTCAAACTAAGATCAGCAAGTGGCTTATCGAGGCAGATTCTCCCTTCGGATTTACCTACTTGCGATATCAACAGCAGTATCGACCGAGAATTTGATTATGTTGACAGCGAAACCAATACTATTACCAGAGGCATCAATCCTCCGATTTCCAACTCTCAAACTACCCTCAAACCCCCTATCGTTCAATCGGCACTCAACACACAGAGGGTTCGAAATGTTTTTTTTTATATACTAAAATGTTGACTATACATCTGCTATATTGCTCACTAGCATACGACTTACGTATTAATACACGTACATCTTCTAATAGTATGTCGACAAATAGCGTCTTTATTGCTACATTTATCATTATAAAAACTTCAAATATCTGAAAAGCAATTTTCAGCTATAGAAGTGGGTTAATTTTTTTACACGTTGATTAATAAATTAATAATTTGAGAAATAATTATGATTTTCCTTAGTTTGGGCATCTTTCAATAGCTTATTTTATTTAACACACAGTATAATTTACAAAGCAAATAATTCAATGTTTTATTTATTTATTTAATAATCTATTTATTTAGTAATAAATAAAATATTTTTTTATGTGTTTCTGGAATTTCTCGATAAGGCCAGAATTAAATAGTGATGTTTTTAATTAATTATTATGTAATGTGTTTATTTGTTATTAGTATTAATTTTGTATAAAAATAAAATATATTATTCAATAGACATATTAATATTTTATAATTACTCAGAATATTGAAAATGCATACTGATTTAAGGTACATTTGCTTTCATTTTCGACGAAGATAGTAATTATTATTATAAATAAGATATATATAGAATAAAAATAAAATTTTCATGAAATGCAATTTACAGAATGCTACAGGGAAATTTTCAAAGAGCAATTTAAAAAACTCGTCCATATCAAAATCTGTAAAATGTAAGGTAAATACTTCTCAAGATAAAAATTCAGAATTATGTATTTTATCGCAAACATCCAGCGTAGATATACAAAAAGAATTGAATAAAATAAAATCATCAACCTCAAGAAAAACTGGAAAATTAAATCGCATTAGCAAATTATCTGAAAATATTGTGCGTATAGTCTTTACAATATATTATTTAAAAATATTCTTAAAATTCATCTATATTTAATATATCCTTTTAATATATATTTTTACAAACTATGCTGTATTTAAAACAAGTACAAAATTTAAATTCTAAATACTTTACAAAATTCAAGTAAATATATTTATTAGGATATAACAATTATGTAAGTAAAAATAATAATTAATTACTTCTGTATAAAAAAATATTTCAGTTGTTTCAATATGTATGAGGAAGAAGAAAAAGGAATTTTGGCATTTTTATTTCTCTTTAAGCGTCGTAAATCGTAAAGTACTTTGATTTTGTTGTCTTTTTGCTCCCTGTATCTATTATACACTATTTATCGCTTAATAAACATAGCAAAAACATTTTTGAATGATAAATATTAACATAAAGATTGAATCAGTAAATAAAAATGCTATAATTAATAGAAGGGAATGCATAAATAAAATATTTTAAAATGAATATATAATAATATTAGTTGTAATTAATTTAATTGACATATTGTGTTAAAATTATTATAATTAAAAATAATAAAGTTATATGCGTCAAATAAACAAAAACCTGATATGTATTTAAAGTTTTTATTAGCAGAGGTGAATTAATATAAAATTACAAAATTTGACCTTAGTAAATGCTTGTTTCAAATACTACTAAAATACTACTAAGTTGAAGTAATTATCTTTAGATTACTCTTAATATCTTATGACATTAATTATGATTTTCATATTTTTAAAGGTCGTCAATGTTGGGTCGTTAGAAGCAAGTGAAAATTCTACAATAAAATATAAAAAAATCTATAAGAAATCTCAAAAAAATTTAAGTAGCAAAATTATCCCTTCAATATCCGGTACATTCATATCATCAAATAAAGAAAAAGATGTAAAAACAACATTATTAGAAGGATCCAAAACTAACCAAATTAAAAAACGTGTCTATACAATAAATAATCAAATATTTGACGATGCAACAGATATGTATGCCGTTGGACTTGCCGTGAACAAATAACGATAAATCAAATTCTATTTTACTATTCTATTTTATAAAGACAAAACAATATATCTTGGTCTCCAAAATTTTAATTATTGTTAATTCTTTGTACATAAAATATTTATTTTAATAAACTGTATTAATTCAGCATTAATTTTTAATTATTTTTTTGTGAGTGTATATGATATAATATCAAGAAATTTATCTTTATTAACTTTATTAACTTTAATTATTATTTGTTTATTATATTGAATTATATACAACTTATACCAAATATTTTGAAAAATATGTTTGTATAAAAAAAAAGATTCGAGATAAAGATAATTTTATATTAATTAATCAATTTTATTATAAAAAATTACATAAACAAAATGTCAGAAATACATTTGAATAAGTAACCTTAATCCAATTTTTATAAAATAAATATAACGATTACAAAGAATTATTTGTATAAGGGTTCTTTCTGTAAGACATTCTGACAAAATTCATTAATAGGTATTTTTTTAATTCTCATATATTGTTTGATTTTTATTAAAAAAAATAAAAATTTAATTCAAACTTTTTTATAAATTTTATCAAATGAAGAAACTTAAAACAATAAAAATATACGGTATAGAGTTAAGGAAAGGTTAAAAAAAAATGTACAAAAGGTAATAAGATTTTAAAACTATAATTTTGGTCACAACTTATGATAATCTAAAACAATAAAGACTTAATATATATTAAGTTTATAAATAGATCCAAAGATTTGCAAATTGTATTTCTTGAAATAAGGGCTACAATAAACCTTGCATTTCTTGCATAAATTGTAAATAAGCATCATCTTTAGTCTTAACTTGCTGCATTGGTTTAGTAACAGGTGGAGGGTCTATAGGTATTCGTTCAGGAATTCTCACTGGAGGAATAGGTATAGAAGGTTTTTTCTTATCATCTAGCCTTTTCACACGTAAAGATGTAGGTAAGAATCTTGTAATGTCTGCTGCCAGATTTCTAATCTGTGGCTTAGCTTCAATTGTCGTTGAACTCTTACCACTTTCCTTATCTTTTCTTACATTAATTAATTGTGGTGCTGCAGAAAGCACATTTGGTGTTTTTTGTGCGTTAGATATAGTTGAAGCATTTGAGGGTACAGGCGGTGGAGGTGGCAAGCCTGGTATTTGGATCTGTAATCCTAAAACTCTTGGCATAGTCATTGGTGTACCCGTTCGTAATATACGTGGCATACCAGGAGGAGGACCTAAATTTATATAAAAATATAATACATACACATGCATTTCAAATTAATCATTTATAATAAAAATCAAAGATATTTATCAATACCTGGTGGGAGTCTTATTCCAATACGTGGTGGCGGTGGTGGAGGAATTCTTAAATGCAAAGGCGGAGGTGGAGGTCGATACATAAGTGGAGGTGGAGGCGGTAACCCCATAAGAGGCATTGGTGGTTGTGCATTTGAGGTATTTGTGGTCATTAAGCTACTCTGCATATCTGTATTGGATTTTTCACCTAAATTATCTGGATCACTATTTGTCGAATCATTTTCTAATAAAGATAAACGAGCGTTCAAATCTTGAGCACGTTCAGTTTCTCTTTTTTTATGTACAACTTCCATTTCTTTCATAAACTGATCAATATCTTGGCCAGCCATTGCTAACATTTTTTGTTGCAAACTTGTTGGTTTAACTTTAGTAATTTCTTTTTCTTTATCTCTATCCATATCTTTACCATCGTAGTCTTCTCTTTTATCATCTTCCATTCTATCATCATCAGCAAAACGAATAGTCCTTGATTTATGAGATGGCTTTATCTGAAACAATTAAATTAAATTTTATTTTTAAATTTAAGTAAAAGAAATTATAAAAAGGGTACACCCTTCATATTTACTTTATCATCATCTTCGTCGTCGCTGAGAAATAAATCGGGAGGAGGAAAAGGTGGAACTCCCGGAGGATCTCTATTTGTAGGTATTATGTTGACAACTGCCATTGCTGAATATATACTTGTTTTTTTCAAAATACTAGGTGGCACCGGAATATTAACAAGAGGATGATGTTGAGCAATATAATGAGAATGTGGTGGATATGAATGCAGCGGCGGTTGTGGCATATCCGGTAAAGGAATTTGTGATGTCAAAGAACCTATATATAAGGATTAAGAAAAATGAGATACAAAATTCTATTTATTAATATTTGTTAAAATTTCTTACCAGAGTATATTCGACTGATATCATTGCCTGTCGTTGGTAAAGGTATTTCATCCACCTGTACTTGTTGAGCATGACGTACTGCTTCAAAATAAGACACTAGCTCTAATCTTCTTCTTTCATATTGAATCATTTGATCTTTAAGTTCAGTCCACTTTTCTTGATCATCCTTAGCCTAAATAATAAACATAAACAATACAAATATTTGTTATAACTAAATATAAACAAATAAATCGTTATTGTCCACTTTTATTAATATTTTCACAATGAACCATATCAACCTAACAATGAAACAATATACTTACATACATTTTCAATACCCTATCTAAAGTTTCTTTCAACTTTTTTCGTTTGTCCTTTAAAACTTTTTCATTTAATGGCGGAGGCTGCATAACATTGTATTCTGTAAAAGATGTATACAAAGAAATAATCTAATCAGACCTGGACATTTAAATATTTTAAAATATATATCATACCCATTTGATCAATTTTTTCCATTTCTTCAATAATTTGACTAGGATCTTTTCCTTTCAATACAGCCGCTCGAACAAGCTGCCTTTGTTTCTTATTTTTCTTCAGCTCCTTCTTTCAAAAGTTTAAATACAATAGTCAGAAAATATTTATAAAATAAAATTTTCAAAATTATATAAATTTTGTTTTTTATTTTTATTTTTACTAACTTGCTTGATCAGTGGGATTCATATATTTTCCACTTTTTGTTGTATTTATGGAACGCCGACCCATTTTGATTGTATACGTAGATTTCAACAAAATTTAAACACTATCTTATAATAACTTTCGAAAACATAACCAGAGAACTACTCAAACAATTGTTGATGAGTTTAATGATGTTAATTATTCAATAAAGCATTGTACATTTATGTAAAAAAAATATAAAAATATTAATCTTCTTGCCAGTACAATATAAAATTAGTAAAATTAATAATACTAAAGCGGAAGATCTAAAACACAAAACTAATTACAAATATGCTTTAGGTTATCTTGGAATAACCTTTAATTTAGATCCTAACATTTTCCATCTTTTAAAATATGTATATATATGTACTATAGTATGAGTTAAACTATGCCGCCATTTCGATTCTGCGCATTATTGTCCCATGCAACATAATATGCGACATGAAAGCGGATTCTCAATGGTTTTTATAAGTATGCAAATCAAAGTATACAAATTGTAATGCATTAGAAGCATTATCATATATAAATAATAATCATTAACTAGAATAGGCGATTTATAAATGTCAATATTAATAAAAATATTAATATTCCAAGTTCACTTATAAGCAATGCTTAATAAATCGCACTTGTTTGTACTTTTTTGTTTAAATTGTACGTGTCTCTTTCTTTTTCTAATGAAGTATAACGATTGCAAGTACAAAATTCTTTCCGTATTACGTAATAGAACATGCAATACATATTCCATTCAAATAAATTTCCAATTTTCCTTTCTCTATTCGATATCGATTACATCGGTTATCATTGTAGAAAAACGTATATTAAGGAACCTTCATAACACTCATAATTATACCAACAATCATAATAGAGTACATATGATTAATTATTTCGAAAGATTAAAGCCGATAATGAAATTCAATGCTTTCAACAATTTATAATGAAATATAATGCTTATTACAATATGTTCGTATATGATGTTATTTCCTCACTCGAACTGACAGTGTATCGATAGCTTTACTAATTTGCCGCCCGCTCTAGCAGATGCTTGAGTGGGAGTCAAGTGGAAGGGTTATAGAAGGGTGTAATATGTGCAAACTTTGGTAACATATGATTTATTAACAGTTACATTTATAATAAGCAGGATTGACTTGTTATAGAAAAGTGTAAAACTCTGTCTTGTCTCAATGATGAGGTTGCTTCTTGATGGTGACGAGGTCGTGGCTTCTGTTGGTGTTGTAAGGACTAGCAGTAGTATGTTAACACTCCTGTGTGCTGTGATACTATGCTTGTTTGTGGCTGTTCGATTTTAAAGGTTTAGTTTATTATGGCTTGTGTTCGGCAAATAATTCCACAATCTGACTCGTCAGCCAAACGTGCAAAAATCAACTTAGAACAAAAAACCCACTAGATGTTGTGTGGGGTTGCCGGACAAGTAAAGGGTTAATGCATCGATTCAATAATTAACACATATCTTTATTATTGCTGTTTAATTCATTTATTTTACTTTATTTCCAATGGGAATCATGAACCTTGGTGAAATTACAAATGATCTTTATATTTCTTAATAATCTTGTGGTGTTGATATATCTGTTTATTGGAGAACTAGAGGATAATCAATTTCTTATTCTCTGCATATCACTGGTGAGATTATGATTTACTGTAACAAGAAGTAGGTTATAATCTATTGACTATTATCACTTAGAGGTTATGGTTATTGTAGTGCTCTGATCGAACATTACAATATTATTGTGTTTCAATTCAACACGTGTGCAGTTGCCCCTAAATATAGGTCGTAAGAGAGCCTAAATAGAGGTTATGCGAAACTGTGCACCACCTGTGGCCGGAACAACTTATCGTTGGAGGGATTAAAAAGCCACTGTGGCGTCTGTAGCTGGTCTTGTCCTAGAGTATGTCTCGGAAGCTTCGATAGTTGGAGCTTTATCCGTCCGTTTTCTACTTAAGCCGAGAAATCAAGAATCAATACTAGCTGTAAGGACTTACTTGCAGTGTATCGTGATTTTTCCAGTCTCTCTTCGTTGGCTTGTTGTGAAGTTCCCTTGCAATGTTGCAACTCTTAAATTCTTCCTTATCTCCACGTGAGACTACAAGTGGTCAGGTCCTATGCAATCTAGTCTTGATGAGATCAATTCAACTGTATACTAATTCACAATCGTAGAAAGAACTTCTTATTAAAAGTCAGCTAAACGACTTGTCTCTCCGGTCCTCCTCCGTGAGAGTAAGTCATGACTTATCCTTCAAATGTGTGAAGTGTTTGAAAAGAATAAGCGAAGGTACATTACGTTGTCCCTTCTTAAATGGTTCACTAGTCCCGTTCCACTTGGGACCCCTTCTTCTTTTATTAATTAACCAATCAGAGGTTGATCTTGGGCCACACAATAGATTATGCACGCCTTCATTTCCATTTCCTTCCGGGCTCAGTCCAGAATTTGCTAATCGGGATAGTGTCGGAAGGTGGCGAGCCTTTTCCATTGGTCACCTTTTCTTAGTGGCCTCATCCCTCTCTGGGACTAGGCTAGACGAAGGATCCACTTGGGCGTGGTCAATTTTCCAATGCGATCGACCAGATGTGGTATAGCCAAAAACAATGCAAGCATTGTCTTAAAGGCCGAGGGCGCACGTATGGTCATTGCATGTTGTTACACGTGCAGGTTTTGATATTGATATGCATATCTGATATTCGTTCTGAATCTACTTTGGGGTTCTCCCGGCAACAAACCCATTAAGTTCTACTGCACTGGGAGTATGAACACGTTTCGCAAAAGTTTTCCAGAGGTTTTATGATACTAGTGCAAAATAATTATGAGCAGGAAAGTTTTGAAGTCTTAAATACAATTTTCATGATATTACTTGCCAGATGTTTTATTGTCTTAAAAAAAGAGTCTCACATTCTCAAACAGCTTGAACTACCAATTCAATAGTTCAGTGGATTAGACTCTCGTCAGGATAACTTTAAAGGAAACAATAAGTGAAAGGGCTGAAAAATATTATGTATTTTAGTAAAGCAATGTTTATTATTTGTTAATAATTATAATAGTAATATTGCAATGTTGTTGAGAAAGGATTATTCTATTGTACTAATGAGGGTGTGTCCTTGTATTTTTGATTATCGTAGATTCTAATGTTGTAAATATCAGCCGGTGTAGTCAATCATGCTCATGAGGTAGAATGAGAGAAAGAGTAATCACAAACAAGAGTAATTATTGATAAGTCTTTGTTCGGAAATTACTTCCACAATTCAACTCGTCAGCCAAACGTGTAATAATCAACTTAGAACAATAAAACCCACTAGATGTTATGTGGGGTTGCCGGGCAAGTAAAGGGTGAATGCACTGATTAATAATTAACACAAGTCTTTAGTATTTCTATTTATTTAAATTGAATTACAAAGGTGAATTACAAATGAACTTGGTTTTCTTAATAATCTTGTAGTGTTGAAATAAATTACTTATGTATGAAGCAGGTTATAATCTATTAAATATTATCACTGGAGGTTATGATTGCTGTGGTGCGTTAATTGAACGCGGCACTGTTGGCAAGGTTAATTCACACGTGTGCAGTCAACTCTAGTGTTGGGCGTAAGAGCGCCAAGTAGAGGTTATGCGAAGTGTCCGGGAAGCTTGCGAAGTTGGACATTAATTCGTCCTTCCGTTCTTAAGCCAAGAAATCAAGAATGAGTACTAGCTGTAAGGACTTACTTGCAGTGTATCGTGATTTTCCTTGTCTCTCTTTGCTGGCTTGTTATTACGTTCCCTCGCAATATGGCAATTAGAAGGTTCCTTTTGATTCTCAATCAAGGTTGCGAGTCGTCAGATCCTATGCAATTTAGTCTTGATGAAATTAAGTCAACTGTATACTATTTCACAATCGTAGAAAGAACTTCTTATTCAAACTCAGCTAGCTAAAGCGACTTGTCTCTCTGGTTTTCCTCCGTGAGAGTGCTTCGTGACTTATCCAGTACTGTAAGGAGTATTTGGAAAGAGTAAGTGATTTTCTCGTTGCGTTACTGTTTTCTATCTTCAGCGCTTCACTGGTCCCACCCCGCTAGGAACTCCCTTTTCTATTAATTAACCAATCAGATGTCGTTTTAAGACAGCATAATGGATTATGCACGCCTTCATCTCCACTTCCTTCCGAGTTTACTTCCGAATATGCTAATCAGAGAAGTGTCGGAAGTGGGGAGTTTCTGCTATTGGTCATCTCTTCTTAATTGCTTCTCCCTTCTCTGGGACTTGGCTAGATGAAGGGTCCCCTTGGGCGTGGTCAGTTTTGGAGGCGACCGACCAGATGTGATTGACACAGAAGGCAATGCATGTGTTGTCTTAATAAGCCTAAGCGTTAATGCAAGTTGTAGCACGTTTGGGACTTTTGGGTTGTAATAAATGAAGAAGTGTTTTGTACTCGATATTTCATATATCGAGTGGTATTCGTTTGGAATTTGCACGAAGGTTTTCCGCAATAAACTTATTTTCTTCACTGCTCTGTAAACAAAGGGCACGTTCCACTGGAGTTTTCCAGATGTTTTATGACACTAGTACAAATAATTGTGAGCGAAAGGATTTGAATGCTAGTGTGAATTTTACGATATCGCTTGCCAGATGTTTTATTGCATTTTACTTTCTCGCATTCTCAAACAGTCTTCGTGCTCTTGAAGGACTTAATAAAATGTATTTGTAGTCAATTATTCAACATATTATTGTCTGGTCTTGACAATGTGTTTGAAGAATTACGTCACTTGTCTCGACTCTTATGGGTCTGTACTGGATCGAAGCGTTGGTTCGAAAGAGAGACTGTAAGTTTGCCCGATCGACTGATGTCGGCCTGTACGGGGTCGAAGCGTTGGTCGAGAGAGAGACCGCAAGTCCGTCCGATCGACTCCTGTGCCAGGTGTAACTAGCTTATTTATTAATATAAAAAAATGTCACCTTGTGAGCTGCAGACAAGGTGTGTTAGTTGCTGCGTAATTGATGTCCCCTTTGATTACTATTCCAATTGGCTTCACTGTAAATCACTACTAAATCTGCCGATTTCCTTTTAATACTGCAAACGTACATTATTTACTAGGCTGTCGAATTTATGGCCACGTGTCGTCGTCACAGTATATACGAAAACACATAGCGTCAATTACAGTTAAGTGAGTGCGAAGTAGGATTACAATGAGCGTATGAGCCTTTTGAATACGCGCACAAACGGAATGCTTGATCGTTCCGTGGCGGCTCTGCTGAAAATACCGACCGTTTCATGGTGGTCCTGCTGAGGGCAGATCGAGATCCGTGTGCCATGGCTTCTACAGGTGGATGGTTCGATCGGTTCACTATGGTCAGTCACTGCGGTTGGGTCACGGCAAGATGTTAGCCGCAAGCGCAGTTGAGCGAGGGTGGTTCGGCAAGAGATGATTAGCAAGAGAGGGAGGCGCGCCGCGTGCTTGCCTTATATATCCACGCGGCGGCTCACTTAGCTGGCAACAAAGCATCTTCGTTGTTGCACTGAATTCTTACACGAGGCGTAGAAAGAAAAATCTAGAACTGTCGAGAATTCGATGAAAGAAAAAGTAGAGCATAATACCGATAGAAAACTTCCGGACGATGTTATTACCCGAAGACTATATAAACATTACGGGCCACTTGAAACCAAAACATAACAAGTAGACGAAAAATTCTCGTCCAAGTGTTTACAGAAATCTGAGATCTGAAAGGGCCGGCGATGCCGACAATCGGCGGTCTAGAAACTGGGGTTGTGTAATTTCTCTTAATGCAGTCAGCACCCTTGACTGCTTGTATGTGTGTGGCAGGCTTGGCAATTAGACTTGTGTCCCTTTGTATGGCTTCATTGTATGATAAAACGGAGCGACTGGTGTGTGGCCGAAAACACTAGCTGAATAACGTAATGACTTATAACAGTTGACCGACTGATACTGTTCAAGAATGCGAGAACAATTTCTTGCCACGACTTCCCACGGTCGCTGGACATTCGAGATGTTCAATACATCTGGAAAATTTCAATGAATATTTAGCTTATTTACTCTTGCTTATCTAAAAACGTGCTCATGCTTTCCCTGTGCAGTAAAACTAATATGTTGTTTACTGTTAAGAACATGTAGATTTTGATAGAGTATCAGATGTACATAAAATATCGAGTACAAACATTTTCTAAATTTCACTGCAACCCAAAACCCCGCACGTGCGACAACAAGCAATAGACGTACGTGCGCACTCGGCTTTTTAAGACAATGCTTGAAATGAAGGCGTGCATAATCCATTGTGCTGCTCAAGGTCAAACTCTGATTGGATAATTGAAAGAAGAAGGGATCCCAAGTAGAACTGGGTCAGTAAACTATTTAGGCGGACAATGTAATGTACCAACGCTTATCCTATTCCTATTCCAATTCTTCTCATGATTGAAAGGATAAGTCACGACTTTCTCTTACGGAGGAGGATCGGAGACAAAGTCGTTAATAGAAGTTCTTTCTACGATTGTGAATTAATATACAGCTGAAATTGATCTCATCAAGATTAGATTGCATAGGACCTGACCACTTGTAGTCTCACGTGGAGATAAGGAAGAATTTAAGAGTTGCAACATTGCAAGGGAACTTCATAATCAAGCCAACGAAGAGGGACTGGAAGAATCACGCTACACTGCAAGTATGTCCTTACCGCTAGTACTGATTCTTCGTCTCTCGGCTTTACTCTGAAAATGGACGGCTGAAAGTCCGACTAGTAAATCTTCCCATGCATGCTCTAAAAGTAAAACCAGCTGCTGACGCCACACAGTGGTTTTTCATTTCCTCCAACGAACAGTTGCTGACGCCACAGGTGGCGCACAGTTTCGTATAACCTCTATTTTAGGCTCTTACACGACCCATTATTTAGAGGCAACTGCACACGTGTTAAGTTGAAACATGAAAAGATTGTAGTGTTCGATCAGAGCACTACAACGATCATAACCTCAAAAGTGATAATATTCAATAGATTATAACCTATTTCTTTTTACAGTAAATCATAATCTCAACAGTTATATGCAGAGAATAAGAAATTGATCATCTGCTAGTTCTCCGATAAAAAGGTACATCTCAATGTCAGAAGATTATTAAGAAATATAATGGTCATTTGTAATATCATCACGGTTAATGAATCCAACTTGGAAATAAAGTCAATTAAATGTAATAAACAGCAATAATAAAGATATATGTTAATTATTGAATCAGTGCATTAACCCATTACTAGCCCAGCATTTCCCACACGCCATCTAGTGGTTTTTTATTCTAAGTTGATTTAGCACGTTTGGCTGACGAGTCAGATTTGTGGAATTATTTTTTGAATAGATTCACAATGAGTAACTGAGCGTAGCGTATTGCCCTTAGGTATATACGTTGTGGCTCACTTAGCTGGCAACCAGGCATCGCCGTTGCCGTGTTGTAATTCTACATGAGGCATAGAAGCAAAATTTAGAAGTTTCGAGAATTCTTCGAAAAAAACAAAGCGTAAGAAATTTGGAGAATTCCAGGCGATGTTATTACTCAAAGACCATATAAACATTGCAGGCCATTTGAAACAAAAATATGATAAGTACATGTTCGGGATTGAAGCAGTCCCATGAATTTCAAACAAAAGAAAGGTCATTTACGCAGTCCGGCGTACCGCATGTGCGCCTAGACTGACCGCGCGTGCAGCAAGGCTGGCCACCACGTGCGCCTAGGCTGATCCGCACGTGCGGACCGAGGCGGGCACTCGAGAAAATGTTTACAAACAAAACTCGGCAAGTCCGAGCAAGTTTACGATTTGAAATATTATTTACTGCCAGCACTCACAAAAAAGGGGGACGCCTTCGAAACTTCTAGAAGCTTCGTTTTCTCACGCCAAAGGAAAATTTCTGGAAGGGACACGCATCGACACTGTTGCCGGCGCTGAAGACGCCGCATGCACATTTAAGCGCAACGCGCCATGAGGCGAAGCTCATTCGTAAATTCACTCCGCTCTCAATCAAGCGTAACTGCCGGTCAGTGCAAGTATACTGTAAAGACGCCGCGTGCCCACATTTTCGACAACATAAGCTCACTCGTAAAGTTCACTTCGCTCTCCATCAAGCGTAACTGCCGGTCAGTGCAAGTATACTGTAAAGACGCCGCGTGCCCACATTTTCGACAACATAAGCTCACTCGTAAAGTTCACTTCGCTCTCCATCAAGCGTAACTGCCGGTCAGTGCAAGTATACTGTAAAGACGCCGCGTGGCCATATTTTCAGCAGCATAGCAAAGAGTACCCGCGTGCATAGAAAAGATAATCGGCAGTTCTTTAAGAAGTGATTACAGTGAAGCCAATGGAATTATAATCAAAGGGAACATTACATACACAGCATCGAATACATCCAACCTGCAGTTCACCAGGTACATCTTTATATTAATAAATAAACAAGTCACATCTCTCGCTATTGTCGATCAGGCACACTTACGCTCTCTCGAACTGATCGCTCGACATCGTACAGGCCCGCTAGCAGAACCAGGGCACACTTACGCTCTCTCGAACTAACCACTCGACATCGTACAGGCCCGCTAGCACAAACAGGGCACACTTACGCTCTCTCGAACTAACCACTCGACATCGTACAGGCCCGCTAGCACAAACAGGGCACACTTACGCTCTCTCGAACTAACCACTCGACATCGTACAGGCCCGCTAGCACAAACAGGGCACACTTACGCTCTCTCGAACTAACCACTCGACATCGTACAGGCCCGCTAGCACAAACAGGGCACACTTACGCTCTCTCGAACTAACCACTCGACATCGTACAGGCCCGCTAGCACAAACAGGGCACACTTACGCTCTCTCGAACTAACCACTCGACATCGTACAGGCCCGCTAGCACAAACAGGGCACACTTACGCTCTCTCGAACTAACCACTCGACATCGTACAGGCCCGCTAGCAGAACCAGGGCACACTTACGCTCTCTCGAACTAACCACTCGACATCGTACAGGCCCGCTAGCACAAACAGGGCACACTTACGCTCTCTCGAACTAACCACTCGACATCGTACAGGCCCGCTAGCACAAACAGGGCACACTTACGCTCTCTCGAACTAACCACTCGACATCGTACAGGCCCGCTAGCACAAACAGGGCACACTTACGCTCTCTCGAACTAACCACTCGACATCGTACAGGCCCGCTAGCACAAGACAATTCACGGTCTTGCAAAATGCTTCAATCCTGAACATTCGACTCGCCATCAGCAATTTATTAATGATTATTTCCTTTCAACAGTTATTGGTAGCACCGCCAATTTATGTATTGGCCTAGGATGGCCTCATGATGGCTAAAGCTGTCTTTAATATAACCACCCTAGTCAGCACACCCTTGCCAGGATGGATGTCCATGACTCAAGCCAGAAACCACTTGCATGGTGAAAAGCATTTAGATATTGATGCCATTTAGATATTGACTATTGCTGCTTTAAAAATAAGTTGACCATTGTGCCCAGAACTGCTGGACGCGTTGTTGAATAAATTGCAAACGAAACTATCCTGACATGGACAATTCCTTGAGAGATGGTTCGAGAATGGTGGTGAGTGGACTTCTAATTAAGAAATGTCCTCGTGTGCGTGCTCAAATATCTTCGGGGTCGTTACTCATCGTTCCTGAGGGCTTTGAGTTGAGGATTGCCTCGATTTGGGCAAGTAGCGTGGTAAGCTCGTCTAGTGACATCAAGGTTTCGCCAATTGCGCGTCTTATGTGGTGTTTTACTGATTTCAACCACAGTTTCCCATTTTCCTCCCACGTGGAGTGTTGCAGGTGGATTGAATACCCATTGACTCTTGTCTTGAGTACTGAGGTGCCTTCTATATTTAAGGGCGGCGCCAACTCCAATGAAAGTCGTACCACAGTCTATCATTTCTATTTCACAGTCACTTCATGAAGAAAATAGACCTTTTCTGTTGCCTTTATCCAAAAAGTTCTTACCCTTTCAAATGCTTCCCATGATATATAGTACGCAGACGATGGTTTACGTTTTATCCTTAAAACGGGTGATGAATTTCAAACAAAGGGCAGTCATTCTTTGTCATTCTTTGTCATTCTTGGGGTTATTGGGGT
>NW_011950030.1:0-359 GCF_000503995.2 Ceratosolen solmsi marchali
ACAGAAGATGCCCCGACTAACACGATACGACCAACCGTTGAACCACGAAAAGGCCAAGACGATCAATTTTATCCGTTGCTTATAGATATCCAACAACAACAGCCATAAGAGCACTTCAAGCACTGCTACGTCCTGCAACGAGGGGCCAGGATCGTTTGCTTTGACTTAGTGACCCCAATGGTCATAGCTATCGCGGATCATATAAGCAACGAGCAAAATCGAACACACACACGAGGAAGCGTCCGACAACTTGTGTAGACACGAGATGTCTCGAGCATCGTGCTTACAACTCTTGCACAAGGCCGCAAAAGCAGACCTTATTGGAGGAACACGCTCTTGAATCTCATACATGCACATGG
>NW_011950145.1:0-308 GCF_000503995.2 Ceratosolen solmsi marchali
GTTTATGACTAAAATCACTCGTACTTTAGGATATATGTAGCCACTGAACGTCCTCAACATGTACAAAGAGTTTAGGAGGATTCGTGCTATTAGGTCGCCAGTATTTATTACCCAAATCCGTTGCTATTACCTTAAATTATTCGGAAGTTTATAAATAAAATCACTCGTACTTTAGGATATTTGTTGCCAGTGATGTCCTCCAAATGCTCAAAAAATTTGGGAGGAATCGGGCGATTAGGTACCCAGTATTTGTGACCCAAATCCGACGATATTACCTTAAATTTTACAGAAGTTTATGACTGAAATCA
>NW_011949952.1:0-410 GCF_000503995.2 Ceratosolen solmsi marchali
TGTAGAGGACATCACTTGCTACAAATATCCTACAGTACGAGAGCTTTCAGTCCTAAACTTCCGAATTTATGCAGTAGCATAGGATTTGTACAACGAAAACTGGCGACCTAATGGTCCGATCCTTCCCAAATTCCTTGACCATGTAGAGGACATCAGATGCTACAAATATCCTAAAGTATGAGTGATTTCAGTCATAAACTTCCGAATAATTTATGTAGAAGCATAGGATTTGTACAACGAATACTAGCGACCTAATGGTCCGATCCTTCCCAAATTCCTTGACCATGTAGAGGACATCAGATGCTACAAATATCCTAAAGTATGAGTGATTTCAGTCATAAACTTCCGAATAATTTAATGTAATATTATAGGATTTGGGCAACAAATACTCGCGTCATAATAGCACAATC
>NW_011948463.1:0-29399 GCF_000503995.2 Ceratosolen solmsi marchali
TGTATTATAATGATTTTTAGTTTATGCTTGAATGCCTTCGTTTTTTGAGTTTTGTATTGCTATTGCCACAGAGCGGTAATGTTTGTTGCATGTACAGGTAGAAGGGCGTAACCTTCTGGTCCTCTATATGTAATGCACGTGCTGGTTGAGTTATACACGTAGAAGAATAAGACCGTAAACCCTTGCGCTTCCTTGTGTAGTGGCACATGGCAGTAGCTTGAGTTTGCCTTGTTATTGTCTTATTGCTTACCTTGTAGGCTCTGCAGGTGTGCTCTTGGTGCCACTTCATCTTGGTCTACAAATATTTATACAGACGGCGCCTCGTAAGTCTATCTTGTGGGAACTAAACTTGCCCCTTATGAGTTCTGAGAACTTTACCTTGTGAATTCTGCAGATTTTGTGCTCTTGATGGCAGCTAGTGATGTCGGCAGGTTGTGCCGCATGTGGCAGCTTCTAGTTTATGTTTGTGTTTTTCTGGCTATACCTCGTATTGTTTGCTGAGTTTGCTTCGAACGGCTCCTTATAGGTTGTGATTATGTTGCGCCTCGTGCACCACTGTTTACTTGTTCCTTTTTTCTTGCCTTGCACAGCTGCGAGTGTATGATTTGATTTGCACTTCTCTTGCACTTGTTATGAGTTGGATATGACTAGGCCTTGCCTCTTATCGGCCTTTACTGTGCATGTCTATATCCTTGTTATTTGGCGTTCCCTTAGAGAAGCAGCCTTGCCGACTTCTCTGGTGAGAAGAGACACTCGTGCGTCTTGCCGGCGTCTTTCTTGAAGGTATTCTCGGCCACCGCGTGGTCCTTATGAATTTCCTGCTTCTTGGCGTTTCCAATCAGAGCGCCTCTTTTTGGGCGTCTCCAATCGAATTGATCCTTTCATTATTGGCGGCTCCAATCAGAGCGCTTCTTACTTGCATTCCCACCATGAGAGGGGGACTTCTTTGGCACGCTCTCGCTTCACTATCCGAGCCACATGTAGCTGGGTTTGACAACAGCGTATGCGTGCAGTGTTGCTTTTAATATCTCTTTTTCGGATGTAAGACGAGGTGGTTTTTCCTTATATTTTTATGACTTGTCGTCGATAGATGCTTTGCGACGAGGCCGTGTCAAATGTCTCGTAGCATTAGGTTTATGACGGCTTTTTGCTGGACACCTGGACCTTGTTCTCGCCAGATGTGTTTATGAATTGTATTTTATTTTGATATTCGAAGTTTTGCTGAATTGTTTAGATTTAGTTAATCCGAGGCGCGTTTTAAATGTTTATTCCTCGAGTAGTCGAGAGTTCGCTTTTTTTACGGAATTCTCAAACAATCAGCATAACCTCAATTACAAGATACACATTAATATCCATAGAATCCACGATGATCAAGACTACAAGGACACACCCTCATTACTTCAATAGAATAATCTTCTTTCTCCACAACATTGCAATATTATTATAATCATTTAAAAATAATAAAATATTCATTTACTAAATACATGATATTTTTTAGCCTTGTCACTTATTATTTCCTTTAAAGTTATCTTGACGAGAGACTAACCCACTGAACTATTGAATTAGTACTTCGAGCCATAAACTAAGCCTTTAAAATCGGACAAATACATATAAACTTTTTATCAAATTGTACAAAATGTGTCCGATCATTCGACTTGTTTTACCAAGACCAGTTTGAAGGACCAAAATTCTTTATGTAGACGACTCGGAGATCACGAGACGTTATGTGGTATAAATATGCGGGCAAGTGGAAGGGATAATGTAGTAATTTCAATATTAACACATCTGCTTGTTATGCTGTTTATTCCGTTAATTTTCCGATACACGAATGATTCTTGTTACTGTTATCAATTGATGAACTATTGGGTTTGGGTAGATCACATTTTGGTTTAGCAAGCGCACTTTATCCAGAGATAGGAGTTGTAATCTTTACTTCTATTGTCGTAGTAAACTGGTGCTATTCCCTGGGAAGTGAGAGATTGTAAAGCTCGTGCCACTTCTTCGGGTAAAGCCGCGTGATGTTTCTGCTATGGGCGCTGAATTTTGTTGAGGTTAGGGTCGACATAGTGGGTGTTGAATGGTGCGTTGGCTTGCAGACGTATATTCGTGCATGTGGGCACTACGAAATTTCTCCTTGAGTACAGACAGTAGAATTAATTAAGATAAATTTGCGTGTACCCGTGAGCGGCCTAAATACTTTAAGTATGCTCGATGACCTGGTTTCTAGAAAACCTTGAATTTAAGATGATAGTTATGACGCCTAAAGTAGATGATACTACAAACGAAGACTAATCTTGGACTCAGTTCAGGGACTTGCTTCTTCCTTCTTCAATGAGTACTTCAACTGGTACTTGTTTTCGGACTCTGATGAGAGAACTTTCCACTTCCTTTTTCCTTGAGGACTTCAACGAAAGTTTGTCTTCGAACTTCGTTCAGAGACTTACCACTGCCTATTTCAATCAGGACATTACCAAGTGTTTAAATCTTGTGATTGTCTCTCTTAAATACATTCACTGACCATGGTGCCCACTTGGAATCCCTTCTCTTTTTTTGTGTCAAATCGGAGAGCTTGCGACTTATAGAGCGAGGACAGCGCCTCATCGTCTTGGTCATCACGCCAAGAAGAGCTCTCGATCTTGTTGCCCTCGACGCGTCTCTGGCGGTCGCATGACAAACTTGACAACAAGGAGGGGGGCAGTACATACCGTTAGATTTTAGATTTTTGGCTATAGCGATTCCTTCCAACCTTCTAGCGATCCTGCCTAATGAGTTGGGTTTTCCCGAGTCTTCCGGCTTGTTTTTCCAGATGTTTTATAGCATAGGAAAAGGTTCTCGCAATCTCGAACACAAATTAAAAAAGTGTTTTAATATATTTCAAGTGTTCTAGATATTTTTTACACTTTAATTTTTGTACTAATTTCAATATGAAATATATTTTAAACCTTTTAAATTTTCATTTATAGTAATGTATATAATTTGAAATATTTGTATAACTATTTTCACATCTATTTTACTAATATTCTCTTCACAATTTATATATAATCTTGTATATTTGGTCTTTCCGAATCTGATTTATTATAATATTAGTAAACTTTAAAATATTTTTATTATCAATTTATATCAGTTACCTTACAGTATACACTATTGTTTCAATATAAAGGATGGAAATTCAATTTCTTCTACGATTGATCATAAAACACAAATAATCAAGTCTTAGTACGTTTAAATAGTATATTGTCTGACTCTTTTACTTTTATACTTCTCTTAACATCAGGATAAGTACTGTCATTATTTTATTATAAAGTAAATTGTATAAGACTACCAATAATTCATAAATGCACATTTAATTAATTTATGAATAAATTAAATAAGAAACCAAGTATCAATTAATTTTGAAGTTCAATATTAGGTTTATTCTTTCTTTTTTTACGGTTGCTAATTTACCACAGCAAGATGATGAGAATATTTTTCAGACTGTTCTTCATTTATTCAAAGCTATAATACTAAGTTATAATGAAATATAATATATTAATGTCAAATAAATTGCGGTAAAAAAAATTTTACGTATTTATTTACTATTTTTGAATATTCAACATTATTTATATTTCATATAATTCTGCTTTAGATGATTTTACAAAAATAAAAAATAACTCCAAAAAAATAAGTCCTGAAATACTAAACTAGTTTTTTATATTTAATCTTATTTGAGCCTACAAAAGTATATATAACGTGAATTTTCTTTCAATCGATTTGATAAGAAATGTTTTGTAGCTAAAAAAAACTCTCACAAAAATATAATAATAAACATGTGTAGTCTCTTATTTTACTAAAAAAAGTAAAAAAGAGGCTATTTATTTTATGTTTTTTTAGATTAAAGGTATTTCGATGTATATAATTTTTTAAGTTAGAACGAACTAAACTATTATATACAAAAATATGTTTAGAAAATAAAGGATAGCAAATTACATAATATTACTTTTTGTTTAATGATTTTTATAATTATTAAATTCTCCAATTAAAGCTTGGTTTAATAAATGAAAATCTAAGAAGCGATCCCTATTCAAATTTTTTTATCAAAAAAAAGTGTTTTTGTATTTTAAGTAAATATATTTATTTGAATTGAAGATATAAGTTGTGACCATAATAAATTAACAGTTTTTTGAAATTTTTTTAAAACAGTTTTCACTTTTGGTATATTATATATACTGTAATATATATACTCAGATAAACCGGCCCTTATGGAAAATTGATATATGAAACCCGATTTTATACTAGATATAAAACGATATATATACATGTTCGATATTAAGGGTTTGTTTTATGGCTCGAACTGGCAATTCAATAGTTCAGTGGATTAGTCTCTTGTCATGATAACTTAAAAGGAAATAATAAGTGGTAGGGCTGAAAAATATTATATATTATGTATTTTTAGTAGAAACAATGTTTATTATTTGTTAAATATTATAATAATATTGCACTGTTGTTCAGAGAGAAAATTATTCTATTGTAGTAAAGGGTGTGTTACGGATTGAAACAGTTGAAAACGGAATACAAAAGTGGGAAAGGTATGAGCGCGCGAACGGTTGTTTATAAACACTAACCAACGAACTCGAATAATATCTCTACGTCGAAAATCCGAATATACGACTAGAATTCCGAAGAATTATAACAATGAACCTTACAAAAAACTATGCCTTATTGACGTCACGACAAGTACCGGCATAGCAACAGACACCGGATCGCTACCGGCGCCTAAAAATTACCACGAGAATATTTAAGAGCTGCGCTTTACGCGTAGTGCTCAGTCTTTGTCTTAGCTTAGTGTAACAATGATTACGCAGTCAACACGAAGAACTCACACTCGAGTCTTTGTCTTAGTCGCAGTCTCAGTCTAGCGTAATAACGATTACGCAGTAACACAGCAAGCTCACTATAGTTCAGTCTTCAAGCTTCTTTCTACAGTCATCACTCACTGTAGACACACACGTACGTAATTGCTCAAACAGTAAGCAATCTAACAATACAATAGTGAAGCCACATTTCAGAATACGTTAATCAAACTTAAACGAATAACGCGCTAGTGCTAACATAATCAATAGTGAAATTATCGAATCATACTACATAAATTAACGGATCACACCGACCCTAAGATAGCAGCAGCAAACGGTCCCCCTTTAGCAAACTTCGGTGCGACAGCAACGGCTCTTAGGCACCGACGCTAAGGCAGGCACAACCCAGTCTCACTTAGGCAGCAGCGGTACAACAGCGGCGGCTCTCACTCATATTACTACAGCGGCACTTCTCGGAAGGGAAGGAGTCATTTCTCACATCACGGAGAGTACATACCCTCTCCTCAGCACGTAACACTATTGAAGAAACTTCTCCAAATTATTCGCTCGCACCTTCATTCATACTGTTACGGATTACAGTATTTTTAAGCGGAATACAAAGTGGGAGAGGTATGAGCGCACGAAACATTGTTTTGTAAACATTGGCCAACGGACTCAAGGAATGCTTCTAGCCGAAAAACTCGAACATACGACTATAATTCCGAGAAATAATAACAAATGAACCCGACAAAGCTATGCCCTATTGACGTCACGGAAAATAGCGGCTTAGATCATCCACCGATGCGCCAATAGCGCATCGGATTTGTCCGAGAATATTTAAGGAGCTGCACGAGCCGCGATTCCTTCATCTAGTAACAAGAACCCATCACGACAGGATCGCCACTCCATACTCGCGGTTCCCGCCAACACATGTAAGCAACGCCGACGCTCATTCTTACGACCACAACTAAAGCGGTTCCCGCCAACACATGTAAGCAACGCCGACGCTCGTTCTTGCATATTACCTCACACCGCGGTTATGCCCGCATGTAAGTAACGCCGACGCTCGTTCTTACATCTTACCTCTACACCGCGGTTCACTCCCACATCAAGCGCACGAACGTGCACCAATACCACCACTACCTTGAGCTCACGGACACAAGCAGTGACGTCACACGGACGTTCTCCTACCACTCCGTACATTACAGCTCACCCTTCGCCGGCTGCTAAGACGGCACTAACTTGCTGCCCCTACCACCACGAGTCTCCCACTACAACTACTCAACCCAAAGGAAGAAGGGGAATCGCGCTCCAGGCTATCAAGAATACACGTACAGACTTATCGCCAGCAACATCAATGAAGAAACACTGATCTATTCATTCTATCATTCACTCATTCCGATATTCATAGATTATTAACTATTCATTATTTATTATATTTAATAAAAGGAAAGACTATAAACATAAAAGGCAGTATTGAATAATAGCGATGAATAATCCACTTGCCAGCAGCACCTCCACCCAACATCAAAAGGAGGTTTTTAGTCTGATCCCAGACAGGGTGTTTCCTTGTGTTCTTCATTATCGTAGATTCTATGGATATTACTGTATATCATGTACGTTGAGATTATCCTGATGTTGTAAATATTAGCCTGTGTATTCGATCATGCGCATGAGGTAGTATGAGAAGATGGTGTTTGAATCAAGTATACTTGATCAATTATGCTTTTAATTATAATGGGAACAGTATAAAGGACTAGTCACAGACAAGAGTCGTAAATGATAAGCCATCGATCTTTGAAGAACTTGGTGAAATGTATTTATAGTCAATTTTTCGGTCTATTGTTTTCTGGCCTTGACAATGTGCTTGACGTATTGCGTCAGTTGTGTCGACTGTTTAAGGGACTGCACGATAACGAAGTATTAATTCGAGAGAGCGCACTCTATCACCTGTCGACTGTTATGGGCCTGTAAAGTTTCGAAGTGTTAGTTCGAAAGAGCGTAATTTGCCCGTGTGACTAGCTTATGTAATAATATAAAGAGATGTACCTTGGAAACTACTGACAAGGTGTGTTGATTTACTGCGTAGCTGATGTGTCCCCTTTGATTACTATTCCAATTGGCTTCACTGTAAAATCACTACCTAATCTGCTGATTTCCTTTTAATTATGCATACGTGTATTTTTAACTAGGATGCCGAATATATGGCCACGTGTCGTTATCACAGTATATATACTAAAACACTGATCGGTAATAACAGTTAAGTGAGCGCGAGGTATTATTACAATGAGCGTACAAGCTTTTTGAATACGCGCACGAACCGAAGGTTTGATCTTTCCGTAGCGGCTCTACTGAAAATACCGACCTTCCATGGCGGTCCTGCTGAGGGCAGATCGAGACCCGTGTGCCATGGCTTCGGTCGGGTCACTGCAAGATATTAGCCGCAAGCGCAGTTAAGCGAGTGTGGTTCGGCAAGAGAGCGAAGCGCGCCGCGTGCTTGCCTTATATATCCACGCGGCGGCTCACTTAGCTGGCAACAAAGCATCGTCGTTGTTGCACTGGAATCTTACACGAGGCGTAGAAAGAAAAATCTAGAACTTTCGAGAATTAGATGAAGGAAAAGTAGGGCGTAATACGGATAGAAAACTTCCGGGCGATGTTATTACCCGAAGACCATATAAAGGCCACTTGAAACTAAAACATAACAAGTAGACGAAAATTCTCGTCCAAGTGTTTACAGAAATCTGAGATCTAAAAGGCCGGCAATGCCGACAATCGGTGGTATTGAAAATTGGCTTCAATCTCGAACAATACATATATACTAGATATAAAAACCAAATATACTTTAAAAATTATAACACATTTAATATTATAATATAACACATATAATATAAAACATTAATACATTAAAAATCTGCATTAATCCGTTCAATTCTTTTACTCATAATTTTTAATTATTATAATGAAATAAAGATAAAGAAAGCTCTTTAATTTTGGTAAGACAATATATCATTAAGAAAATATAAAAAATATATAATATAAATAAAGAAACCAGACAACAACAATTAGGTATCTGTACTTATAAAATTAGTAATTACTTAATTAAGTTTTTAAATGAATTTTGTCAGTTTTGAAATAAAACTTTTTTAAATTAAATTCTTATTAACTTAATTGGCATTATACTTTAATTATCAATAATAGTTAATTCTTCTAAACTATATACAATTTTTTTAATGAATTGTTATTCGTTATTTTAGCATGATACATATACAGAAACGTATATCTGATGGTTTGAATGTATTACAATACTTCACAACTAGAGAATGGATTTTTCATAATACGAATGTACTGATTCTATGGAATGATATGAATCAAAAAGATAAATTATTATTTCCTATAAACTTTATAAATATTGATGAAATAGAATATATTAAAAATGTCATACTTGGAGCAAGACAATATTGCATGAAAGAAAATTTAAGTACACTACGAAAAACACGAACGCATCAAAAAATGTAAATATTAATTCAATAAATCTAGTATTCTAACTTTTTCTGTTTCGCATTTATGTATTTCTGTGACAATCTATTAAATTATTGTATGAATGTAAATTTTTAATAATTTATTAATTTCAACTTATATTTTATTAGTTTCATGAAAATTCAGTTTAAGAATGTGAAATATCCAAATCACACATCTTGTTAAAAGTCTACAACGATATATTTTTCATTACAATATTATAATATGATAAACGATTAATATTTTAATTATATTATTAAATCAAAAATGAAAATATCGAAGTATATTATTATATATATAGTGATTTAAAATACGTTGATTGATAATCAAACATCTTATGTCGAATTCAGATCAATAAGTTAATATCTTTCTATCAATTTTGAAAAGTCGAAATGAATTTTCTTAAACATTATAATACGCCATATAATTCGAATTATTTTCTTCTTCAGGATAATATTTCTATGCAAAACTAATACTAATTTGAAGTCTCAATAGTTGCTATTAATATTTAGAATATGTTTATAATAGAGAATAAATTTTTTACATATTCTGAACATTATCCACTAGTCTTTGATATATAGTGATTGTTCGGGATTGATGCAGTCCCATGAATTTCAAACAAAAGAAAGGTCATACACGCTGTCCGATACACAGCATGTGCGCCTAGACTGGCACGCACGTTGACGCACTTACGACCCGAAAAATAATATACTATAAGATCACCCAAGGGTATTACTCGTAATTTTCTCTCGTCGAACATTCTCGAAGGTTCTAGATTTTTCCTTCAACGCCTCGTGTAAGAATTAGTGCAACAACGACGATGCTTTGTTGCCAGCTAAGTGAGCCGCCGCGTGGCTATATAAGGGACGCACGCGGCGCGCATCGACCTCTTGCTAAAAATCTCTCTTGATGGAAGTTTCTTGCCGAACCACCCTTGACCAACTGTGCTTGCGGCTAACATTTTGCCGTGACTCGACCGCAGTGACCGACCATAGTGAACCGATTTAATCAGCTACCAGTAGTAGCCATGGCACACGGGTCTCGATCTGCCCTTAGCAGAGCCACCACGGAACGATCAAGCCTTCGGTTCGTGCGCGTATTCAAAAGGCTCATTGTGATATCACTTCGCGTTCACTCAAGTGTAATTGCCGCTCAGTGTTTTAGTATACTGTGAAGATGACACGTGGTTATATATTCGGCAGCATAGTTAAGAATACACTCGTGCATACGAATAAGAAATCGGCAGATTAGATAGTGATTACAGTGAAGCCAATGGAATAGTAATCAAAGGGAACATCAATTACGCAGCAGTAATACACCTTGCCTGCAGATTACAAGGTACCTATTTTATATTAATAATAAACTAGTCACATCTCGCACAAGAAAACCTGGGCAATTTCGCATCCCCTGAAGCAGTCGACAGGTGATTAGCACGTGGTCGTGAATTCACTAAATAGGCACTAGGTGATGAGCACGTGGTTGTTGAGTGAGCATGAGCACTCTCGATAGTTTTTCTTTAGTAGTATTTTCGTGATATTACTCTTTTTTGATATATCACTTGTAGTAATACTCTCTCAATATATTAAACTCTTGAGACATTTCATACTCAGTTAAGTTTAGTGAAAGTCCATTTAACGCTATTTCGGGAACGACTTTCACTTCTTCGGATTGTCCGTAACACTGTTACTGGAACAGTAGTTACTGCCCCGGAAAAACTACGACATAACCCGTATGTCCACTAACTCAGTTCAAGAAACCGTAGTTACTTGTTCCAAGGGAGCCACGACAATCCGCCTATCAGAGTCCGAAGATGAGTCAACGATTAGTCTTTGTAAGTAGTATCTACTACAATAAATATATATAGATTGAGATTCAGAGTATTACATCAACAAGTACCAAGAACAAGGAAGCTACTCTTAATACGATAGTGCGGAATAAATTCCAGTACGCGTCGTCAAGTTTCGCGCCCGCCAGGGGCGTCTCATTTAGTAACCCTCATCAGCCATATTTATATTGTATTATTATCATATCTCTTCCACTTGTGACCTGTCATCGCTATCACACAACACCTGTAGTCTCTTAGTTGTCAACGGCATCAAATTGTATCCGTCGAACCGGCCTTGATAATATAAGTCGGAACGACAAGGTGCATTTTGTACAATAATTGATTAAAATTTATTATATTAATCGTTATTACATTATCAAACAATTTAGTAATTTCATTACTATTATATTTTGAATACTTAAAATAATAATGATAAAAAATCTTTACAATTTATTTAAATGGAAAATTTTATTTTTCTATTACAAATTACTTGTTAGTAGCTGCAATGAATTTTAAATTATAGTTTGTATAAAGAAAATTAATTTCGGTATTCTGTGCAGATAGATTATCCTTATATTTTTTTCCGATTAATATATATATATATATATATATATATTTGTTAATCAATATTATAACTACTTTAAACTACTATATGAAACCATGTAGTGAATTTATATAGGATATAGGTCAAAACTGGCATTTTTGGTTATGTAAAATCATGCCACTATTTAAGTCCTTTGTATTACATTGCAGTAAAAATAAACTAATTATTCCCCTAGTTCCTGAGATTTTTTTTTTATTTTAAACAATTAAAAATTATTAATTCAATTTATTTAATGTGGGTTAGTTATACATTTATATATATATATATATATATATATCCAAGTTACACAAATTATATTTTCTTAGTTTACTTTAATAATTTTATTAACATAAATTTTTATACACTTGCAACAGGGAAACTACATTAGAAAAATCAAACTTCTGTGACAATTTATCTATAGGTCTATAGCTAATTAATTTACCAAATTGGCCTTGTTTTTCCCTACTTTTGTATATTACAGCATAAAGATTTTACCCTATATTGTCTTCTTATTTTCTTTTTCTTCCTATGACAGTAATCTTCTTTATTTTTCTCTCCTGTATTCGTTAACAAAAATGATTTTGTAATTGTTCATTACGTCTTTCCATTTCATTACAATTGATTAATATAAGTATTAATATATTTTATTAATGAGTTTATTCTTTATTGTGTATTCACCTAGGTAATATGTTCTCTCTGTTTCTCTTTTATATTTATGCTTTGATTTTGTAATATTTAATTCTCATCCTCTGGCTATACACAGTACTAACGCTTCGGTTAGAAAATATTTTTTTAGATTTATAACTTATAAATCCAAGTATTGTGTCTATTAATATTGCTCGAACATTATAAATATAATTAGTAAGGAATTTAAAATAAATAGTCTTATATATATTCTTTAAAACTGTGATCGATAAATTGCTGACACTTATTTTCTTGTTTCGTAAAATATTAGAAATAGATTATTTTATTAAATAAAATAGTTTTAAAATATTATTGATATCCCTTATTACTTAATCTTGGATAACTTTACTAAAGATTAGAGATTAATTTGTATTAGCTTGTACTACGTGAAAATGATTGTTAGTATAAACTCAAATATGTTTTACTCTTAAGATATGTTTTATTTGTATAAAAATAAATTAAAAATTACTCATTTTTTATAATTTGAAAGACCGTTAATATTATATCAAATATTTATCATTATTGGAAATTTCAGCTTTTTAGGTTCATTAGATTTCACTTATAAAAATATTATTACGACCATTTACATTCACAAATATTATAATTTAGGAATATAAATTAACTAGTAATTTTATCATTTCAGGTTATACATCATCCATATTATTACAGTATACATATTTTATTTGGTAATTCTTCACATTATTTTAAATAATTTTGAAGCGACAAGACATCTTTATCTTATATAAATAAAATATATGGTTTTTTTTATAATGTGAAGTATAATATTGTTCTTAGCAAACTGGTTTATAAGGTGTGGTTAATATCAGATCAATTACTAATTAAAAATTAACCCAATATTGATGAAAGTTCATTTGTTATTTATATTATTATATTGTTTATGTTTTTATGTCAAATATATTTATTTAATTTTATACATATTCAAACTATGTAATAAGTCATCAATTCATCAAGTGAGTATATAATTGTTAATATTTCAATCCAATTTGAAAGCAATTAAAACTTTAATTTATCAAAAATACTATTTTTTTTTCATTTAAATTCATTACTCAATTTACAATTTATTAATATACATAAATAATATATTCTATTACTTTCATAACTCATTTTGTAGAAAAACATTTGAAATACAAAGTAAAAAACTAATGTACTAGTGATCGTTAAATTTTGTAAGAAAAATGACCTAATTATGAATACCAGTTAAATTAGTTGTAAATTTGTTTATGTAATTCTTAAAATACTATAAACAAATATAATTTCTAAATTACAAAAATTTGCAAAATCTGTTTGAGGGAGTGTGCAATCTTAACTGATTTCTAAACTGAAAATTGTTCTTTTATTGAAATTTCTAACAAATAAACCTTGTAGTTAAAAGTACCCATTATGATAATTCATTGTTTTATTCTTGTTAAATATTAATATTTAACAATTTATAAGTACCAATAACGATTCGTAAAAAAGTATTTAGAAATACATTTGCTAATCTTTAAAACAGGTTATATTACGTACAAAAACAAATGTAATACGAATTCAATTTGGTAACAATTATATCAAAATCTTGAAAATTTATAGTTTTCATAACAAATTACTGAATTACAACAGAATGAAATACGCTTTGTATTTATAAAAAAATTATAATACTACAAAAGTAATAAATAGAAACCAGACATACTGTTTGTTAATTGATAAAAATTAATTATAATTATTATTTAATTAAAAGCATACAAAGAATTTTCGAAAATAATTAAGTAAAATTTTTTTTTGTCAAAATACAGTTTTATATAATAGAAAACTATTTCTAGATTAAAAAAGATATTAAATAAAATTTATAAAGCGTTGGAGAAAATTTTAATCGTAGATTACAAAACAAATACAAAAATTTGATATTGTTCGGAATTGGAGCAATTTCCAAGTACTTTAAAATGGGAAAAGTACAAGCCCTTTGACGCCTATGTTTGTACACATTGCTTCTACGAATCCGAGAATTTTTCTACGCCTTAAATTCAAATTACGACAATATTTCCGCATAGCAACGCCAATGAAACTTCTAGAACCTTCTAAGGCTTTGTCTTTCTGGAAACTTCGAATTTTGTAGAGCTTAGTTTCTGACGTTACCAGACTTTCGGTCTAGCAACACACCTATGCACTGTTATCAGCTTAGTAAACTGCTGCACCGATATTTAAGAGCAGCTCACCACTTCGAGGCTCACTGTAAATTTCTCGATCAATCAGTTACCAGTAATTACTGTATGCAGCAACTAAACTCCGCCCTATACCAGTCAGTCAGTTTTACTAATCATACGCACATAATTCAGCCAATCTCTGCAACGATAAATAGTAAGCCAATACACTGAAGCCATTATAATTTATAATTGTTTAAGTACACTATAGTTCAAGCAGTCAAGAGCGTTGATTGCATTCCAAGAAAGATCAGGAAGCAGCACGTATTGTGTGTGTCTCGTAAGGCATTGAAGGCGCGAGTGCACCCGCCGAAATAGGCATTATAGGAGCAAAGCTCCCGCGAACGGCTGAAGGTGTACGAGAAAAACACCGGTTATAAAGACATTTATTGGATCGCGAAGCTCCCGCGAATGCCAACATCCGTGAAAGCCATCTAATTTTAAGATAAGCACGGGCGGACGGCCTTGAAGGGCATTTAATTGAATACGTTACGATCACGTGGCACTACACAAAGAAGTACCAGAGATTTACAACCTCTTACTTTCAGTATAACTATTTATCACCAAGCACACTAGATCAGAGGATCAGGAAATTTACACCTCCTACCTCTGCATGAAGTGTATGCTAATGACACGTGACAACTACCACCGAACTGCAAGATCTTACTAATTCTCAGCACCACCTTAGAATCATATTTATTGTGTAGTCTATAAAATAAGCAAAATAAAGAGCACGATAAGCAATTGTAGTTAATTATTGAACGAATTTGCTAACCCTTCGACTTCCCGCATTCCTCGCACCCAACATCTGGGAGTTTAGTCTAATCCTAGACAGATATAACAAAATTATATTGTTAGAAAATTTACCAAAACAAATAAGACGAAAGAGTAATACATTTTAAACTTATGTACGATTAAAAATGAAATATTAAATATTAAGTAATATTTGTTAAAATAATCACGATTGAGGACCTAATGAACATAAAATGTTATATGTATTATTACGTGATATATACAAATACAAAAAATACAGCGGCTCATAAAATAGTTATGCGTTTTTAATCCAAGAAAATATAAGTAATAATACAGTATTTTGAAAATAATAATAATTGTTATATTATTTTATTGTATTGATTTTTAACAATCTTTTGAAAAATTGATTCTATTAAACTGGTGAAATAGATTTACAACAGTAGTCATTTATAAGTAAATTATATGATAAATTAAAACTTAAAAAAAAATAATACTTTGTTTATGTACTTTCAAAGTAAAAATATAATAATTTAATTTTGTTCTAATATTTATATTGCTGTATCATTTAAAAATTTATGAATTTTCAAATATTATTAACTATGTATTTATTACCATTAATTAAAATACTTTATTGCTTATCAATTTGTTACAAAAGTTTTTGTTATACATTGTCCTAAAGGCATCCATGAAGGTATAATTTTTGAATGCAGACGCCACTGACCATATTCATTACTTAGATGTTTTTCAAATACTATATATTCCAGTACATTTTTTTTTAATATTTCGGAACCATGCATTAATCTTCCAAATCGATCATATACAGCTAAAATCTACAAAATATAATATTTATAAAAGGAAATTATTTTGTATATAAATTAAAGATTGGTTAAAATTATAAACCTGTTCAGTATGTAGGCGAACCGTAATTTGTGCAAAAATATTATCATCTGTTAACAAATTTGTGCACCTCGAATGAACTACTCTGGCAGGTTCTAAGGATTTTATAAATTTCCATATGATGGTTTTATTTTCTAAATTATAAAATAATTCCTATAATAATCATTATAAATTATTTTTCACCAGTAACATTCAATAACAAATGTTCAAAAACTAAATATTAATAAAAAATTATTATTATTATTAATCAAACATAAAGACGAATATTATTTATAGATTTTTAATTAAAATATTGATAATTTTAATATCTTCTCTAACACTTTAATTTTACAAATAAGTAATAAATTTGTAATAAATTCAATTCGAATTTCTCATTTGCATTAAATTTATAAATATAAAGAAAATTAATATTTCATATTATTGCTTTAATTTAATCTTCCATCGTTTATACTAAATATTTTCTTTAAACGAAGATTTTACAATTTTTTAAACATTAAAGGTTGTGTTGTTTTTAATGTGGTAATTTTTAATACTGCTTATTTTCGGTGCTTATAACTATAGAATATTTTTTGTAGACTGTTCAGGATTGAACTACCTAACAAAAAATAATAATTTATTGTTTATTATAATACGATTATGATATATTATATTGAGATTAAGGCGCAATATTTGAATTATACGTTATGAAATATTCATTGAAAATTTTAGCCGCATACCTTGTACGCATAGCAACAAGAGCAGCTCTTCGAACGTATCAAAGTTTGCTTCCAGAGAATTCACTAGAACCTCCAAAAATTTACAACACAAAATGTACGCAATCGTATTTAAGAAGCAACAAATGGAGAAGGAAATCAGTCTTGTTGAATTACTCAAGTGAAGCTAGTGCCAGTCATATCTGCCAAAGTCAAACTCATCTAAGGGATTCCGTGCAAGGTATATTTATTGTATATTCTATTATTATTATTGCTAGCCAGCTATCGGTGCATCCTCCGCAACGTGATGCTAGTCAGATCGCATTGAGGACGACGACAGACTAGCATCTCCAGCATATTACTTACACTTCTCGTGAACCCTCAGCTATTTCTCGTGACTGTTCGCGGCCTACGTTTACCTTATCAGAGAAGCCCATTCGATTTGATTCTTATCAGACCGCTAAAGAGGGCGTCGATCCTGATCGGTAGACATTGCCGGTCACGCCACCCCGGGCAAACTTTTCGTGATCATTCGCGGCCCGCGTCTACCTTATCAGAGAAGCCCACTCGACTTGATTGGTGATGCATCTTCCGACCTTGTGGTCGGTTTTGTTGACTTATTTAATTCACGACGTAGTTTGTTGATGAGTGATTGCACAATTGAGTACTGGTCAAGTTCTTTTCCTTGTGCGTTCGTGAAGTATTCATGATTTTTCAATGCTACCGGCCATGTTAACTCAAGGTAGTTGTTCTTTTTGTTAAAAGCTTTCTACTGTAATAGGTACTTCAGGATTTGTACTTCCCTTTGTTTCCATCTTCTCGCGATTTGGCATTTTCTTAGTGATGTAGTAAATGATAAAAACAATAATGGAATACTTACAGCAGTGAGGACAATCGTTAGTGCGTTCTGACACAGTTACCGTGTGTCCTTATTATAGAAACTGCAGTGTTGCGATGGTATATCATCAGAGTGTAGTGGTGCGTCTGTTGATCTTTTGAATACTGAAGGAATGACTTCCACAGTGAATGAGCAGTGACTTCCACTTATCCGGATCGAAGGACCAAAATGTTTAGAATTAAACGATGGCACCACTTGCCTGGTGGGAGAAAAGTGTGGGCAAGTGGAAGGGGTAGTGCTTCAATTCAGTATCTAACACATCTACTTTTCGTGCTTGATATTTAGTTTTGAATAGGTAGAAGACGAGGACAGAAATACTCTCTGGCAGTGACTGTGCACGGAAGCACCCAACTCATGCTGGCATACACCCGTCAACAATATTGGATTCTCGTGCTCGTCAATTGATGAACTAACTACCTCTTTCTCGAGACACACCATCACGACCTTTCACCCATCAGGTGATCATTGACTATGCCGGCCCCTTAACCATATAATCCTGGAAGCGACGAGGTGCAAAACCCCATAAGGCATTAATCTGCGGTTTTGTCTGTTTTGCTGCGTCTGCGTTATATCTTGAGAAGGTTAGCGATTATACAACAGAAGGAGTCATCGTAGTATACCGAAGATTTTCGGCTGGTAGAGGTATCCATATATATTGTACTCAAATTGTGGTACAACCTTTGATGACGAGGATTAGGTTTTAAAAAAAATGTTCACACAAGGTTCCCAAGAACATCATCGGATAGCGATCAGATACTCTCGCAAGACAGTTCTCGACAGGAATTCAATCTACCCGCTGCACTTCACATGGAAGGAAAATGCGAAGCGGTGCTGAAGTCCACAAAATTCCATCTGAGACATACAATCGGAGAAACCTTGCTTACCTTTGAAGAAATCACTACTCTAGTATCTCAGATTGAGGCAATCTTAAACTCTAGACTTCTAGAGCCGTTGAGCTATGATCCTGATGACTTCTCGGCGCTAACTACAGATCATTTTCTTATCGAGAATTCACTTATAACAATACCTGAATCATCCCTAAATGATTTGGTCACTTCAAGACTGTCTCAATGGCAATTAATACAAGTTCAACAGTTTTGGTCACATTGGTCAGCGTATTACTTACAACGACAACAATCGATCTCCAAATGGCATCATACACAGAATGACATAAAGATTGGATCAATGGTACGTATCACCGATAAGCGTATTCCTCCGTCTAAGTGACCCCTCGTCTGAGTAATCAACATTCATCCTGACAAGGATGGGCTACCTAGAGTAGTCACAATAAAAATAGCCTCGACCACTATGGTTAGACCAATACATAAACTGGCAGTGCTACCAATCCCGGACGAAGGAAATATTCAGTTATATATATTTATAAGGTTGACCTTTTCGCAAAATGTGAAATGATTTTTTTATTCATTTTATTAGTTAAGAAATTATAAAAAAAAGAATTTAATTTAAATAAGGATGACTATGAAAAATAAAATGTAATGAATACATACCGGAAATAATTTTTCAGTTACGAAACCTTTTAATTTAGATTTTTGTTTTCTGAAATAATATTATACGATTAAATTAAAAAGTTGATAATAAACAATAAATGAATAATTAATAATAGATGATTATCACTTATTAAATGTTTTTAAATTATTGTTATTTTGACAAGAAAAAAAATTAAATGTTCGGGCTTAATATAAATTTTATCTTTCAAAAATACTACTTAAATAATACTTTCAAGGTTAAATAAAAAGTTGCCGAATTTAATATAATTTTAGAAAATTGCTAAATCTTGATAAGTGATTAATAATTATAATATGTTAATTAAAATGTAAAAAGAGAAAATTAAATTTAAGCTACCTTATTTTGTATCTCATAAATAGAATTAAGATTATACCATATTATATTGTATATAATATTTAGCTTAAGTATAGATTATTCCTGTTCAATAATAAATGCTCTATCTTTTCAATGGTATTATATGATTATTGCCAACGATTATTTATACTTTTAGTAATATTGTTTCAAAATTAATTTAAATATTGATAGATATGAATTCACGTATGTTTACATTAAATAATCATATTTAAATAATCCAATGATTCGTTTACTTTCATCTAATTTATTATCTTTATTTTTTATTATAATTATTTTTAATTTTTTGTATTACTTTATTAAGTAGATTTGATTTATTTATTGAGCAATGTTAACAAATAACAACTTTTTTAGCATATTTTTTACATTTATTTACATCATTATATACAATACACAGTATGTATAAAATACAGAGAATAGCTTTTATTAAATTAAAAATATTGAATGGTCTTATATGTTCCGAAATAAAACACCATTAGTTTATTTTTGTGCAGATATAAATACATGTTACATAATATTGGATTGTAGAAAAAAAAGATGCTATGTTCTACTTATAATTTAACGGGAAAAAAGTAAACTAAGTCAGGAAACAAAATTATAACAATTCACATTTATCTACATAAATTTATTCCGCTAATATTATTCCATTTAATTTATTAACAGTATAATTAAGAATATAATAACATTAATTAAAATTAGTTGTAAATACTGGTCTAAAAACTACAAAAATCAAGTTGATTTTTAGATATTAGTTATTTTAATCAATATTAAGTATAATAAAAAAACTTGTCTGTTAAAATTGAATATTTTTATTCATTATAATATTAAAATATATATTATCATTACATTATCATATTACATATAAATAAATTCAGGTGTCTCAATGCAAAATAATATCAATACATATTATACCTAATTAAATTATATACAATATATATATATATATATATATATATTTTTTTTTTATAATCCTTTATTGTTATTTTTATATTCTAGTTGCTTTTTTATTTATAGTTTTTTATGCTTATTCTAAAATGTTTCATATTTTCAATCTTAGATTCATTATTTTTCTGAATTTTTCTTAACTTTTTGATAAGTATATATCTTGATAGCATATCATTGTATTGATTTCATATTGATGAATATTAGTACTACTAAAGGTTTTAGTAACGAATCGCGTAATATGGAGGTGTTATCTATTGTTCAATTGTGAACTATATTAATGTTTGAAATAATGACTAGTTGGCGATTCATAATTAGTAGTTTATATGAATATAGATTTCGGATTTAAACAGTAATTGCATTGAGTTTTCTATTGATACTAATTGCAAATAAATACAATATAACTAAATAACAAAAATTGAAATTAGTCAATTAACAATGTATTTATATTTAAAAAATATGTATTAATTATTTCCAAATATATTTCAGAAAATATAATTAAAAAGATTGTTTCAATAATGTTTTCAAAATATGCATTTAAAATTTTAAATATGCATTATTTTTAAATTCTTAAAATATGTTCAATTATTGTTAAATCTTTTTTATTAATAAATTAATTAACTGAATTACTCTTTAGTAATTTTAATAAATACAATATATTACAAGAATTCAATATTTTTACTTGATACCATTTAAGATTAAAATGTAACTCTAATACTTAGTTTAATAAAGGGTAATATAATAATCAATTAACTAAATCATCAAAACTAAACTATAAGATGATGTATTGTATGAAATTGAAAATATGTATTGATATATTGAAATATGTATTCATATATTAAAATATTTTGTATTTCTAAAATCTGTTTTCATATAACGAAATATGTATTTATATACTCAAATATGTATTAATAAAATGATAAAATTTAGCTAATTATATATGAATATAAACAACTATCAATGTAATAATTTTTGTGTAGATAAAGCAACTTCATTATTATTATTATTGATTATTCATTATGATAGAATGTAATATTATAGATTGATAAAATATAGTAATTTAATTAACATTTACCTGGCTAATATTTCATGACCTTTAATATAAATGTCAAGAGATTCATTTGCAAAATCAATTACATCAAATGCTTCTTCAAATTTTTTAATAGTCATGACAGCTTGGTAAGATTTAGTTTTTTTCATTAAATATTCAGCATTCTGTTTTGCACCCTGTAATAATAAAACTCATAATTTTTTGTTATTTAATATATGAATAGAATATGTAAATAAATTATTTAGTTGATATATTATATAGGTACTATTTACACGTTAAGTTGTTATTATACACATTAAATTAATTATTTTAGACAAAATTGTCTTCATAACAAAACTTCAAATATCTCTAGTAGTATGTAATTTATAAGTCCAAAATTTTTTAATCAAGTAAAAATTAATTTTGGGAAAATGCTAAAAGAACTTGGACATAATTTAGTATAGGTTATTGGTTTAGAGAAAACATTTTTTAAACACAATTATATAATAAATTAAAATACTATAAATGTACTTTGAAGTATTTATAATTTTGAAAACTTGGGGACATATAAATTTATGTTAAATACAGTTAGTATAATTCTTATTGATGTATTTTAATTGATAATATAATTGTGTTTAAAAAATGTTTTCTCTAAACCAATAACCTATACTAAATTATGTCCAAGTTCTTTTAGCATTTTCCCAAAATTAATTTTTACTTGATTAAAAAATTTTGGACTTATAAATTACATACTACTAGTTAATAAGTAGTTAATAAGTACAAATTTCTTGATAAATTATTACAAATAAATTGAATAGCATTAAAAATCTGAAAGAAAGTTTATAAATATAAATATGTGCAACTAACTACTAAAAGTTGCTACTAAAAATCACATTTTACTCCTTTTATATGCAATTTTCAGATAAATAACGTTTTACAATAAAAATGAAATACAACAGTAGTTATGTATATCATTAAATTTTACACCATAATATTTCTTTGATATTTTTCATTTTTGCAGGCCCATTCAAATCCATAACATTCAACTTTTAGTCATCCAATGATAGAATTTGCACTTGGGGTATTAATTTTATATATTGATATATCTATCTTTTAATTGATTTAAGTTTAACTTACTATTGTTGATAGAGACGAAAATTTACCATCGCCTTCTGGTGGGATATAAGGCTCAAAAACATCTCCTGTGCAGCTAATATAAATCGCACTTTCTTGCCATGGTTTACTAGGATAAATTCCACGTTCTTTCATTTTTGTATGTAGAATATCTTCTGATAAACCATTTACATTGTGTTTTCTTTTAATTACATCTGGTTTAAAAAATTTTTCTTGCCTTTGTTTCTTAAATTTAGGATTCCAATGCTTAGTATGTCTAAGTCGTGACAAGTGTACATTAATTAAAAAATTGTTTAGCTTATTTAATAGTACACAATTCATTTTCTAGTGCTGAAAAAAGGTTATAGATTTTTATCAAATGTATTTAATATTTAATCATTATAAATTTTTTAAATCAATATTTTAAAATGTAGTTATTTTTAAATAACTTTTATTAAATTTGATAATATTTAAAAATAATAACTACATATTTAAAGTTTAAATTATAAAACCAATATAAAATAATCATAAAAAAGCACTTTTAAGATGTAATTTTTATTATTATCTTAAATTGTCCTGAAAATATAAATTTTAAAGCTTTATTCTATTCAGTATACTATATATATTTATCTAAAATTTCAGATAACTCTTGAACTCTTTCAAATAAATTTTCAGACAATAAACTTGAAAATATTTTCATAACCACTTTAATAAATTTTTAATTTTTAATTAGAAATTAGGATATCCTGTATAATTTTTTACAATACCGGAATATACATATGTAAAGCAAGCATAAAAAGAGAGAAGAATGTATGAACAATACTTTTAATATAATTGAATGTCTATTATCATATATTATAGATAATAAATTTATAGTAATTATAATAAATACTTCTAATATACGTTTAACAATATCCATTTATATATTAATATTTATCATTAATATATTCACTGAGATTATTTATTTTAATTAATTAGAGAAAACTTAATTTAATATAATTTTTAATTTATTTGAATGCTACTAAATTCATAATCTTCATTACATGCTTGATATATTTTACTGTTTTACAAAGTCCATAAATCATTTTCAATTAAATTGGATATGGAACACTTAATTTGATATATTTTGGTACAACATTTAAGAAATTACAATAATGAATTTGTAGTTAGTTTATCTTCATTTTAATTTATAACATAGATTTTATTACAAAATTGAGAATGAGGTTAATTCAACTTTCAGGTCCAATTTTTTATCGAATATCCCATATTATACAGTTAACTTTCATAATGTTTATTTTTAATATAATTCAGAATACTATTGTACTCTGATACAATTGTTATTAGTTTTATTTTTCTTATTTCCCATAATAGATGACGTTTAAAATTTTTATATTTTGTTTTTACAAAAAAAAAAAAAAAAAAATATTTAAAAAATAAAATTATTCTCAATTGACAGTCACTTTAATTCAGTTTTCAACCACAGATCCATTGTTAATCTTTAAAAATCTATAATACAAATAATATTTATAGTCATTGCTTGCAGTACATCATTAGGTAATCTAGATATTTAATAAAGGAATCAGACTTCCAATTAAGGAATTTTATTTATATATCTGTTGTCTACATTATTATATATAATATTACTAAATACATAAAATATTTTTATATTATATTAATGATACATTAATGTATTTTACTACTAATACAAAAATGTAGTATATATTTGAATTTATGGTATAATTTTTTAAGACATTTTCCTTAAAAGAAATGGTAATGAAATATTAAAATTGATACAAAATTAAATGTCACGTATTTATTTAGTACTAAAAATCTTAGATTTATGTCCAAAAAATAAATTAAAATTAAAATTGCTTTTTAAAATTATAATAATCTTATGGGATTAACAAAATCTTATCAATATGTAATAAAAATTTTTTCTATTTGCTAAATTATTTATTTAAATCTAATATATTTAATACATATTTTAAAAAACCATAAAAAATAGCTATTGGACAAGAGCTTCACTTCACAATATATACAAAGTACAAGCATATTAATTTACAGTATATTTTTAATAAAGGAATATTTATTTATTTTTATTTTTGCTTTGGTTTTTAATAATTAATTAGATTTATAATATTAATCAGTTTTGATAATAAGATTTATAAAATATAGAAAAGTATTGTATCATTAAGATAGTACTATATTTAATAATACTTTATAATATATATTAGCATTGTACAAGCAAAAAAATAATCTGTATTTATATATTTAAAAGGATTATAAGTAGATAGACTGTATATATTACATTAATATGTTAAAGTTTTTTAATTTTTTAAAAATATTGAAAATGATTATTACAATAATAATATATAAATATATGTGTGTATATTAACACACACACACATATATATATATATATATTTACTTTACAGATTAAGGATTAAATCTCAGAGACAATGTTTAATATTTCAGAATTTACATTTTTTAATCTTTTAATACAAATATTATATTGTGTTATATTAAAATAAAGTTTAAATATAGTCAAACAAAAAAATTTAGTTTGTTACATATTATTTAATATTATCAAATATAATAATGTAGTTAAACAATCATTAATTATTATATTTATAATTTAAAAAATACATTTTTCAGTTAATGGATAAAAAAATGTGTACTTTATTTTAATTTAGAAATTCTTTAATTATCAAAATTGAAACTGTAAAATAGATTTCACGTTATTGCACTTACATTTCTTAATATAATACATTTACCAGTAAAGTATTTATCACGCCTTAGTCTATAAACTTTTGTAAAATAAAATATGAAATTAACATTAGTAACTAAATTATTACTGTAATAATTTAATTTTCAACATTCTTTCAACTATCATAATTAATATATTTGTTAAATCAAAAATTAAAATAGTAACACTTCATCTATTAACGACACTATTAAACAACTTCTATTAAGATATACTGCTAAGCTTCAGTACTAGTCGTCAAAAATTATGTATGCTACTGCCTCTGGCGGAATTATTAGGTTCTTTTATTTAAATTAATTTAATTTTATTTTATTTTATTTAAATTAAATTACTTTAATTTATTAATAAATATTTTAATAAAAATTAATTATTTATTTTTATTATTGTAAGCCGAAAATATTTGCTAAAGAAATGATTAAAAATGAAAATAACGAAATTAAACAAATTATAATTGTTTCATACTTATTAAAAATATTGTTTATTAAAAATTTTAAAAACTTCTTACATTTTTTTATATAAATTTTATTCGCAATTTTTGTACATACACTATAATTATTTTAAGTATTATTAAATATTTATTACAATAAATTCATTCTAATGGAAATATTTATTGTGTTAATACATTTTGTCCACGAAAATATAAAAAATCATACAAATATTATTATATTAGCAGATATTCAACTTTATGTTAGAACAAAATATTATGATATATTATATAAATAACTTTTTGTAATACATTTTGTTCGAGAATGTAAGAAAACTTCCAGCTCATTAAACATTCTGGAAAATTCGAGATAAGAGTTCCGAAAAAAGCGAACTATCGACTACTCAAGGATTAAACATTCAAACGCGCCTCGGATTAACTAAATCTAAACAATTCAGAAAAACTTCGAATATCTAAAGAAAATACAATTCATAAACACAGCTGGCGAGGACAATGGTCCAAGTGTCCAGCAAAAACACGTTATAAAACTAATGCGACGGAACATTTGACACGGCCTCGCCACAAGGTATCTATCGACGACAAATTAATATATATAATTTATATTAATATAATATATACATCTAATTATTATTTATCTAATAATATACATATCTAATAATATCTAATAATATACATACATCTAATAATTAATATAATGTATACATTAGATTTCAATAGAATACATTAGGTTCAATATTCCGGAGTTAAATTACATTCATAAGCTGTTACTTCTTATATTTTAAATCGCATAATACATAAAATAGACAATTAAATTACATTAAAATATATGGTTAAAGCTTGATAATATTTATTTGTAGGAAAGTTACACGGACAGGATTATTTTATAAAGAATAAATGTTGTTAATTAAATTTTTCAATAATATTATAATAAAATTTTGTATTTTTGTAGTAGCAGGTCCAATGTATGAATCAATAATTTTCTATCTATAAGAAAGAAGAGGTATAAGATCGCATACGTTTAATTATAAACTTTATATCATCTATAAGAATCATTTCAATTTTGATATTTACATTATAATGTTACAATAAAACATACAATAATATTATTCACTCATTTAAACTCCATAAAACTTTTAATCATTTGTCAATGTTCAATCATCAAAAAATCAATATTAGTGATATCTTTTTATCTCTGGAGACATAACTATATCGCAATTCATCAAATTTTGACGTTATAAAAATATAAGTAATAACAATTTCATCTATAACTATATGTAGATATCTATAAAGAGCCAATATGATATTTTTAATTTTATTGTTCTGCTATTTTATAATTTAAATATTAAGATATTTTGATATATGTACACGGAAAGTATTTAAAAATAATTTATCATTACAATTTTAAATTTTTTTATCCAAAAAAATATTAATCTCATAATTTCTTCTTTTTTCTCAATTAAATTCTACATATTGATAATAATTGAGTTAATCTACTGTAATTAAACAAATTTAATTTACTGGTTTAGTCGTTTTATTATGAAAGAAGAAATTAGAAACATAAAATTGTACTTAATGAAATCGCAAATAATAATGTCTGAAATACAGAGGGAATCCAGAAGCCAAGTTGCTATAAACTATTTAGTTCAAGTTATATATATTATTAATTTACAGTTAAACTGAAACATTGTCAAAAAAATTAAGTTTTAGCGGTATAAAATTCAAAAACCGACTCATGACAGGTAAAAAGAATTACACATTAGACATTTAATCTAATATTCAAAAAATTGGCAATAGAGATTAATAAAATATTGAGAAAATATTTGAAAAAAGAAGGACGGGGAATAAATCAATTGTACATTGAAAATTAAGTAAAGAAAGCTCATAAAAATAAAAGATGGAGAAAAGTATGAACAAAAGAAGTGTCTATTTTTAAATCATTGGGACATAATTATTAAATTTTAATAAATAAAAAAATTTATTGAAAGGTTTTACTTAGTTAGCGATGATTTCTTTTGATTATATGTTTACAAGTATAAGTACAAAGTCAACAAAAGAAATCCAAAAAATAATCAAACAACTATTTATATTAAAAAATTTAAAAAAACTTAATATATATTACATTCACAGTAATAATTATATTCGTGGTATTTTCAAATACATATTTCGCTAGTTTATACTAAAGGAATATTTTTAAGTTTTTCTTAATGAACTGATTGTTTGTGATTTAAACTTCTTAAAATATAAAAATATAAATGAAATTAAAAATAATATAAGAAACATTAACAGAGTGAAATAAGATAAAATAAATTTAAAATAAATTTATTAAAAGTATTAAATTTAAAACAATAAATTATATTTAAAGAAATAAAACTTTGAACTTTGATAATATGTCCGCATTCCAATTATTTCTATAATTTAGAGTAATAAAATATAAAAAAATATATAACATATATAACAAAATAAACATTAATTTATTATCTTTTTAAAGATACAAATTAGATACTTTTATGTAAATTCTGATATATTAAATTATAAAACTTATTATTATATATAATCGTTTGATTTTAGTGATGTAATTCTTGGCTCGAACTGCTAATAGCTTAGTTTACCGCAATTTTAAATGCGTACTACTGTATTGTGTTCTCCTCTGACTTGGCTTCTCTAGACGAATAGCCCTTTTTGCTTGACTTTTCCTTCGAGACAGCCCTTGGCTACCCACTCGAGCAGCTTGCTGGAATTCTCCCTGCGGGCAGCCCTTTTCGCTGTATTGTCTCCATCTTTAAGGCCTCTTGCCATGAGTTCCCACTCAAGGAGTTTCTGGTCTTAGTTTTCGAATCAGGGCGCGCCGCTTTTCGGCGGCATGATGAATGTTCACGCTCTTTTCCCACTTCAGAAGAAATTAGGCTTAGACATTGAAAATATCGAAAGAGTATCTCTGGCAACAACGCATATTATAGAAAATTGTCCTTTTCCGGGCCTCAGCGTGGTAGGGGTTGATTTTTGGTCAAGCGTCTTCGCTTGGCCTATGCAAGCAGCAACATTTGTCGTACTTGACAACAATGCATGCTTGCTGGTGGCATTGAAGGCACACGTGCGGCGCAGATTGCCGAACGTCGCACGTGCCGAGTTTCGGGTTGCAATGGATTTTAAGAAATGTTTTTCACTCAATTGTTTTCAAATAATTTAAGCCTCAAAATATACTCTAATAAACAAGCAAGCCGTTTTGATGGTAAGTCGCAAGGGTCTTCATTGCATTCAAAACAATTACTACGTCTGTAGTACGAAAGGCAATAAAGTGGCTGTTTACGAGTATGTTCTAGATGTACTAACCTTTTCGAGCCTTCAGCAACCTTGACGAGACTTTCTTAGATTTTTATGTCCGTTCGATAATTCTTTTTATAATAGCCGTTGAAATTTTCCTAATGAATACAATTCGAGAGATTTTCGTTTTACTCTCGAACAATAATATTATCATATTTGTTCGATTTTAAAGGGTTAGTTTATTGCTCTAACTACCAATTCAATAGTTCAGTAGATTAGTCTCTCGGCAGGATAACTTCAAAGGAAAATAATAAGTAATAAAGCTGAAAAATATCATGTATTTAGTAAAACAATGTTTATTATTGTAAATAATTATAATAATATTGCACTGTTGTGTAGAGAGAGAGATAATTCTATTGAAGTAATGATGGTGTGTTCTTGTATTCTTGATTGTTGTAGCTTCCATGGATATGACTGAGTATCTTGAAGTTGAAGTAATGCTGATGTTGTAAATATCAGCTGATATCGTCAATCAATCATGCTTGTGAGGTAGCATGAGAAGATGGTAGTTCAATCAAGTACGTTTGATGTATGAATAACTATACTTGATATGGTGTAAGATGTTTAATGGAATATATTAAGTAATCAATTGTGTCTTTAATTATTTCAGGGAGCTGTAGAAGAGCTAGTCACATACAAGTGTCATTTATTATAAACCTTAGAAATCTTAAGGATTTCTTGAAAATATCCGTATTGTTGATCAGTTGATATACTGAAGTCTGGCCTTGACTTGTTGCGTCAATCAGTTGACTATTTAGTGAATGCACGACCACGTGCTCATCACCTAGTGACTATTTCAGGCGTGCACGACCACGTGCTAATCACCTGCCGACTACTTCAGGGGATGCGAAATTGCCCAGGTTTTCTTGTGCGAGATGTGACTAGTTTATTATTAATATAAAATAGGTACCTTGTAATCTGCAGGCAAGGTGTATTACTGCTGCGTAATTGATGTTCCCTTTGATTACTATTCCATTGGCTTCACTGTAATCACTATCTAATCTGCCGATTTCTTATTCGTATGCACG
>NW_011948463.1:29478-32355 GCF_000503995.2 Ceratosolen solmsi marchali
AGTGAACGCGAAGTGATATCACAATGAGCCTTTTGAATACGCGCACGAACCGAAGGCTTGATCGTTCCGTGGTGGCTCTGCTAAGGGCAGATCGAGACCCGTGTGCCATGGCTTCTACTGGTAGATGATTAAATAGGTTTACTATGGTCGGTCACTGCGGTCGAGTCACGGCAAGATGTTGGTCGAGGGTGGTTCGGCAAGAAAGCCGGTCAGCAAGCAAGAAACTTCCAGCAAGAGAGATTTTCAGCGAGAGGGCGAGGCGCGCCGCGTGCGTCCCTTATATAGCCACGCGGCCGATCTCTTAGCTGGCATCAAAGCATCGTCGTTGCTGCAATAATTCTTACACGAGGCGTTGAAGGAAAAATCTAGAACCTTCGAGAATGTTCGACGAGAGAAAAGTAGGAGTAATATCTTTGTGTGATCTTATAGCATATTAGATTTCATGTCGTAAAACTTGCTCGGACTTGCCGAGTTTTGTTTGTAAACATTCGCCCGAGTGCGCGTCCCGGTCCGATCGCGCGTGCCGCACGTCGCACAGCGCGTATGACCTACTTTTTCTAAATTCATGGAACTGCATCGATCTCGAACAATATTACTTTTTTCATTTATCCTATTATTACAATCTCAGTACATTATTAATATAAAAATCCACTTTTTATACAATTAAATTATATTAATCGATCAAATTAATAATACTTATCTGGCCTTAACTAAACAAATTTATATTTAATACATTAAGTATTCGGTGGCAATGGTTTGTAATATAAGATGAGTTTAATAGATTAATATAATTTTTACATATAAAAACGATGATCATGATGTTTAAAGATATACTGATTTTTAAGATATATTTGTTCGAGATTGCGAGACCTTTTTTCAATGCAATATAACATTTGGCAAAACAACATCGTAAAATTTGTATTTAGATTTCAAAACTTTCTTGCTCGCTACTATCTAGCAATAATGTCATAAAACATCTGGAAAAACAATACAATAAACACGGAAAAACCCACTCAGTTAGTCATATGTACGAATTCGCTCCGCTCGGTAATTACTTCAAGCATTATGTGCGAGTGGACCTACGTCCCCTCTTTCCGCTGCCAAAAAGTTGTCATGCTGTCGCTAGATGCATTAGCAGAAACGAGAGCACTTCTTGTCATGAAGACCAAGAGACGACTAGGCCCTTAATTAACCATAAGGCCACAAGAGGCGCTGCCCGTGCTCTGTAAGGGAGGAGTCTCTGATTGGACGAAAAATAAGTTCAAGTGAAGTTCATGGTCAGCAAATGTATTTAAGTTAATTAATGTATTTCAATATTATCACTCTCGATACAATACTATTCAATTAAGACGTGGAACTCTTCTATTTGCGTAGTTCAAGACAACTATCGTTACAAGTCCTATTGGCGGGAGACACATCCCCTTATCGAAGTCCGAAGACGCTGGCAGTTTCCTATTAACGTAGTTCAACACAGCTATCGTTACAAGTCCTATTGGCGGGAGATGCATTACATTATCAAAGTCCAGACACGCTGGAAGTTTTCTATTAACGTAGTTCAATACAACTATAGTTACAAGTCCTATTGGCGGGCGACGCATTCCAACGACAAGTGTCCAGTGACAAGCCCCCTTGAAGAAAGAACAAGGAGGTCCCAATTTCAACGAATCAAACTTCGGGCCATTCTGCGGTCAAAGTCAACCATCACGCTGCATCCATAACCTCAACTATACACATGCTCATTCAAACAGCGCGAGTGTCGACCAACCAAACTTCGCGCCATTCTAAGCTCATATTCAAACCATCACGCCGCATAGATGAGTATACGTTTGCCATCGCAAACACACCAACCTAACCCAAGAGTTATTTAAATAATTAATAATAGTAATACTAGTTAAGTTTGTCATTAATAAATAACAGAATAAATAGCATATACATCAGCCATATTTATATTGTATTATTATAATATCTCTTCCACTTGTGACCTTTCGTCGCTACCACACAACACCCGTAGTCTCTGAGTTGTCAACGGCCTCAATTTGTATCTTTCTTATTCTTAGTATTCTTATATTATTGCTTACTTTCTCATTTTATTATAGATATCATTTATAAAGCTTTATTTCATAAAAATATTTTCATATTAATGTGTTCATATTAATTTTTTTTTTTCAAAAGAATGTTATTTTTACTCATCAGTTACTCATCAGTTCACTCAAATAAAGTATACAGTATTATACTATTATTTTACTTTTAATACTAGTTATATCTTTTGTTTTGATTTTTTTTCGAATTTATTTTAATATAACTGTTTTATTTTCTCTACATATTATTTGCATTCATATATTTTTTCCCTTAATATTATAATGGCGGGTTTAATTGTAATAAATAAACTATAGAATAAAAGTCATTTTTAAAATAGGAATAGTATAAAAAGCCTTTATTGTTTTTATATTTTATTCAATTACTAAGTTTATTTTTTTAAATATTGTTTTTGTAAAAATATTGACATATGCTTCATTTTATATTGTAGAATTTAGATTTACTATAAATGATTAGTGTATTGACATATAATTAATATTACTTTGTTCGGAAAATAATCCCACAATTTGAATTGTCAGCCAAACGTGTAATAATTAACTTGGAACAATAAAACCCACTAGATGTTATGTGGGGTTGCCGGGCAAGTAAAGGGTGAATGCACTGATTAATGATTAACACATGTCATTATTATTTCTATTTATTTGAATTGATTTACAAAAGGGTGAATTACAGACGAACTTTATATTTCTTGATAATCTTGTGGTGTTGAAATATATTTACTATGAATGAAGCAGGTTATAATCTATTGAATATTATCACTAAGAGGTTATGGTGATTGTA
>NW_011948463.1:33218-59551 GCF_000503995.2 Ceratosolen solmsi marchali
GGTTGCAGTAAATATTTGTACTCAATGCTTCACGCATATCTGATATTCGTTCTGAATCTACTTTGGGGTTCTCGCGGCAGTAAACCCATTAGGTTCTACTGCACTGGGAGTATGAGCACGTTCCGCTAGAGTTTTCCAGATGTTTTATGACACTAGTACAAATAATTATGAGCAGGAAAGTTTTGAAGTCTTAAATACAATTTTCATGACATTACTTGTCAGATATTTTATTGCCTTACTAAACGGAGTCTCTTATTCTCAAACATACTTAATTAATTTATTATTTCTGTAATTTTTGCACCAATTCTTTTTTTTCAAATTCAATATATTACTTTATATTATATTATATCTTCACATTACAATTGTTTCATATTGTGATTTCAAAGGATAAATTAGTTTTTGATTATTAATATTCATGATGTACAAAAAATAATGTTCAATTTTTATTGGCTGTACATAATATTTAATTTGTTATATATATTGATGTACTAGCAGCCATAAGGAAGGATATGTTTAAATTAAGAAATTAAAGTAATAATGGATTATAGAATGTATTTATTAATTTTAACATACAATTTTTATAGAATTTTTATAGACAAACGCATTTATAGGACTTGGATATCTTAATTTTTTTTCTTGGTATTCAGAAATTTTTTATTACATATTGGTATAAAATTAAACTGTAAATATGGAGCATCTATCCTTAAATAGTAGTTTACAAAGATAGAAACTTATTTAATTAAATTTGGAAATATGATTATCTAAATTAATTATTATTTGGTTGTCCAAATTTAAAAAGTTTAAAATTTAAATAAATCATAAACCTGTTATTTAGTAGTAACACAATTAAATTTGCGTATCATGCTGGTTAAATTGTTATTTTTTTTACAAATTTTAACATTAAAATATAATAATAATAAATTAATTGGTATATTTGTTACGAATGTTACAGATATCTGAATGATTGTTAATTTATTCAGTAAAGTAAGATAATGAATATATTAAAGTAAATTACCTTTTACCTAAATAAATTCTGAGATTGTTTTGTATAATATAGAAATATTTCTTTTATAAATTCTTAATAGGGAACGATAGGTCCTTAATATTCTTTCTAATATGTTAGTTGCCTTTCTTAATGATGATGCACATGAATTACAAAAGTGCGTACACTCTTCTTAGAGAAATTTTTTATTTTTTTGAAGTGAATAGCAACATTTGAATTATTTTTATTGTTCAAAATTTTTACTTGAAATATTACAACTGCGAAGTACTAACTACTAAAAAATCAAGTCTTAAAAAAAAGTTGAATTGTAATAAAAAAATTGTTTTTGAACTATATTTTGACAAGTGATATTTAGTAAATTGATACTTTTTTTAATTTATTTTACATTTATATTTCAATAAAGATATATTTCACGTTTTTTCACCTTTATTAGTTACAAAATTTAATATAATGATTTAAGATTCCCGCATATGTTGTATAAATATTTGCGATGAGTATGAAAAAAATACAATCCTTTTATTTATCAAATAAATTATTTGTACGTATACAAATATGTAAATACATATTTAAATTGAAACATAAATAAAGTTGCAACACTACTAAATAAGATAACAACAAAATTAACAAATATGATGAAAGAACATAAAATTAAAAATAATTAGAAAAACCTTTTTTAAAATAATAGATGGCCGATGTTAAAAATTAAATATCTAAATGATCTGATAATGGATAATTATTTAATTATAATTAAAGGTGTATAAAGTTGGATAATTTATTCAATAATAATATTCTCAGCACTGCAGTTAAGGCTATGGGTTTCTAAAATATAGTTGATATCGTTTCACAAAAATTTAATTATGAAAAAAAATTTTGTATATAAATGTATACTACTTTTAGAATAATATTAATTTAGATATTTTCTAATTTTTTTATTATATCTTAAATTAATATTTGATATTACTGGAATGTCTTTTATAATACAATATGTCTTTTTTTATCTCGTTTATAAAATTTAGTTTAAAACATATAAATAGTATAATATTTAAAGTTTTTTTAAATATTACCATTTTTACAAATTATTAATTTGTAATTTACTGTAATTTACAAACTGTAATTTACAAATTACAGTTATTATGCTTTAACTCGTCTCGAATTTTTGAATTTTATTTTATTATATGTGTTTATTATATATATATATATATACTATATATTTTAATACATTCTTATGCTTATATCACTTACAAATTTTAATTTTATATGTTGGTAAAATAATAAAATTATAAGATATAATAAATGGATTTATATAATATACTGCCACAGACTGTAGGTTAGTTTCTATCAATACATTACAAATATTAATATCATTTAAGGCATCACGTTAAGTTAATGAATAAATCGATGGGAAGAAAATCGAAGTAAAAACCTTAAATTGACATAATGTAAAGTAAAGAAGGAAAATAGTCACTTAGAACTAGTTTTTATATAAATAATTATTAAATTAAATTACACTGTTTAAGATAAACATCAAAATTAGAAATGACTGATGAAAATTCAAGGTTTTCTTTTTATAAGTTAAACAAAACTAATAGATTCGAAATTAGCATATATTTCTAAATAGATGGATATTTCGATTTAATATATAAAGATTAGTAATTCTATAATCATTCTCTAATCAGTTTCATTTTTAGAGATTCAAATTTTTTAATTTTTAAACTTTAGCTTTTATTATTTCAACATAATTCATATTATTGAAAATAGTTAATACTCAAATATTTTCTATTATTAGAAAATAATTATAACACATGTTTTAAATAGTATTTTAAAAAATTGCATTAAATGGTCAGAAGATAGATTATTAAAGAAAAAAAAATAATAAAGAAATCTTTCAACTTTTCCGCTATATCTTTACAGGTTGGTTCTATAATTAGACATACTTTTCTCACTTTAACTCTGAAAACGGCATATAATAAATTGAATAATAGTTACCTATCACCTCTGAATCTCTACTACTTGATTTGGAGTGAATGTTATTTCTCGATATTATAATATATTTTTTAATTTTTTTTTAATTAAGGATTTCTTAAAGTAAATTATACTTAATTTTTTTTTAATTGAATGAAAACATTTCATTAAAAGTATTTAAATAATATATAGAATTATTAAAATGAAAATTTATAAATATCTTATGAAAACTTGAAATTATGCTATTAAACAAATAAAAATAATAGCATTTCATTATATTTAATGTTATATAATAATCACTGTATAATGCATACATTCATATATCCTTAATTTATTAAATAATTATATTAAAAATTAATTTATAATGTTAAAACTTATTTATTTCATAAATTTTATTAATGTGAAAAATGATACTGTATCTTACCCTGTTATTTTCAATTGAACATCTATTGCTTTTTATAACCTATAATATATTAAAAAGATACATCGTAATTCAAAAACATTTTATTTCTATTAAATTATATAATATTATACATTAAAAATATGTGAAATAAAATAAATTCTCTTTCATAAATTAAATATTTGTCAATTTAAGTAGATATTAATTTCATTCATACAATGTCACATTGATGACATATAAGGCCAATTAAAGCTACTACCGCTGAGAAGCATATCTCGTATGAGTGTTTCAATAGGTGTTTTACCAACAAGACGTACAAAGAAAAGTTGTTCAATTACTTGTGAAGAAACTGTTCTTAATGATGGCAATCGTAATAAAAGCTTTCCAAATCTAGTAGGTTGATTTGGATACTGCGTTCGACAATATTCTTCTAATGCACATTGAGATTTTTCTTGAAGGGATTCTATGTGAGCAACATCAGACAAACCACAAGCATCTGAAACAATAAACCATACCAATAAAATTCTTACATATTACAACAATTTTGTATTCATAAAAAATAGTTTATTCCATATCTACATTTTATTATATTTAAAATATTTAATGAAATATTTTGTCACTAGTGAACAATGTTTACCTAAAATGTATATGTAAAAGCAATAAAGTTATGTACATGTTTATAAAATTTCATACTATTTTCAATATATATTCATACATAATTATAATAATAAATAATTGTTTTTATTATTTTTTAAATATAGTATTAAAATTAAATCTATTAAAAAAACAAAGAAGCATATCTATAAACTTTTGTATAACTCTTTTTAATGATAAAGCATTTAAAAATATTAGTAGAATATTTATTTCAACAATCAATATAACAAAATAATTATTATATGATAAAATATCTTGAAACAAATATTGTTCCTGCAGAAAGAATTAAAAATAGTTCCTGATAATTTGTTCCCACTCATAATAACATATTTTATTCAGTACAAAAAGGAAATTCAGGAACTTTATTTATAACAATATCAAATTTGTGAATTAAAATTAAATGTTGATTCGTAGTACAATATACGGGATAAAAAAATTAATTACCAATGTAAATTGTAATATCTCATAAGAATATTTAACTTCAAGAAAGTGTGTATCTTATTTAAAAAGTGAATTCAATCATTTTGTCGTCAATTATATGAAGTAGCGTGTGTACAAATTTATCTTCTATGGTTTTAGAAGTTTTAGGTTTTAGGATGTAGTATATTAATATTCATTATAAAATATATTAAAGTGATATGTAATATCAAATGCTGTATCATTTATTTATCATATGCTTATTTAATAATTATATCAAATTATTTTTTTTGTTAGTATTTTTACTATATTAATAAGAAATTTGCTATTTTTATTAAAAATATTTTTTTTTAATAAATTCAATACTTGTAAAACACAAATATAAATGAATCCATTCAATTTCTTAAAATATATTTAGAGACCCAAAAATTAAAAATTGATATTAATTTAGTAAAAAGAATAACAGAATAAGTTGATGTAATATTATGTAATATTAAGTAATATTTATGTAATATTATCTCTAAATTACTATTAGAAAGAAATAATGATAGAATATACTGGAATACTATTAAGCAAAGACTTACAGAACATTAAATTGTTAATTAAATTAGATAGTTGTATATGGATGAGATAACAATTATTTGTAATGTTCATCATACAAATTAATGATTATTAACGAATCAAATACATATTTTGATTAATACATATTTTTCTGATAACTATGAAAAATACTGTATATAATATTTTGTAATAAAAATTTATAATGTAGAAATTAGAAATTTTAACATCCTTGATACCTGGACGTTAATTTAGAATTATTATATTTGAAAATTATAATTTTTAAATCAAGACAAATACACTATCTTTCATTGAATTAATATTTTATAAAGCAACATTTTTCGAAAACTCAAATTGACAACCTGTAAATAGCAAGATTTTTAAATTTTGAAATATAGACAAATTTTAAACATAGATTGGGTTAAAACAGACATTAAATATTGAATATAAATTACAAATAAGGCATTGCAATTTAAAGAAATTACGGTTGTGCCTATTTGTCAATCTTATGCTAATCTTTAAATACTAGAAAATACATAATTAAATTCAATTAAAAATAATTAATTATATATTTTTAATACAATTGCATTATCGTGTAATTTTTTGAATAATTAATTCTATAAGATTGAACCGTCTATACATTGATTGAACAAAGCTGTATATTTTATTATAATTTTAGTATAAATTTATTATAATTTATTATTAATAGAATTTATGAACTGAACAAGTATAAACATGGATGAAATTTACATATCAATTAAAAATAATTAAGATAAAATTAATGAACTAAGCAAGTATAATAATAAGTTCTAAATAAAATTCATGAAATGAACATTGATAAATAATCATTGTATTACAGTTTATTTGATTTAATTTTTCAGCAAACTTATAGAAATATACAATAATTAATTATGAACAATTTTTTCTAATTATGAATATAAATGTCATTTTTTAATTATGCTATTATTAGAATAATAATATAATTATAATTATTTATTCATGTCTGTTTAACTGAGTAAATTTAGTTTTATGAGTTTGATCAAATTTATAGTTGTTAATGCATGATCGTAATTCGTCATAATTACCTTATAATATATATTTAAGTTATATTTATGTTTATTTCAAATTAATAAATTGAATATTAAATTATGAAATTTATGTTGTTGTATTACACACGTCAACAAATTACTATTTATTTTGATGTCTTTTGGTATGAGCATTTCACTTATTGAAACGACGTATCTATTTAAAAAGATGTAAATCTGTATACATTAATTATTTGTATTTGATATGTAATGGTTATTCATTTCATATTATTTATATTTTGTTTTATCAAGTTCAATTATTATTATAATCAAATAATGCATACCTTATATTGAATATGTTTTCGAAAAATGTATACTCAAGTATTCGAAAAATTGTACAAATTCAAATATTATTTTTTAGGGAACTATACAAGACAATTTCAATAGTTATAATTAATTTAATATTAAAATTATTAAAATTAGAATATTTATATTTATAATTTATAAAATTGTCTCTTTAGATTATTTGCTAGTTTTGTATATTATATTATGTTTAAATAAATAAAAACAATCATTAATTCAATCATTAATTTTCATAACCTTTGGAGATATCCTACAATAAAAATATCAATTATAAATTTAGTTTTTAATGATTTTAGTTTCAAAATTTATATCATATTTGATCAAAATAATTTTTTCTTTAATTTAAACAGTTATATATTTCAACAACTGCAAGAATTGTTATTGTAAAAAGCTAATTTAAATATTTGATTCATATGTATAAGCATCTTACATATCAAAAGAATTATTTACTAAGCTGATAGGATAAATTCAAATGGAATTTATTCATAAGGTACTATTTTTATGTTGCTGATATGTTCAGCTTTTACATTAAAATAGACTCTTGTGTAAGTGTATAAGTCGGCGCAGGATTGATAAGATTCCAAAGATCAAAAATATTTAGAAGATTAAATATTATACAGGCTACTAGTATTATTGAAAAATTAAATATTATAATTCATTACCTTCGTAATAATATAAACTGAATTTTAATTTGTTGAAGTTAATATTTATTTCTATTTTAATAACTTCTAAAATATATACAATATTATATAATATTTATTAGTGTTATATATGATTGACTGATATTTAATATGCTACATAAATGTAAATAAACATATATTTTATTACTTTTTATAGATTTGTAACAGTATAGTATAATAGAATTTTACTATAGATAAAACAAAATATGCCATAACGATATTATTATGTAGTATTATTCTATTGTAGTATGATTATTAATTTAAAAGGATTGATTATTAAAAGGAAATGTAAATAAATTCATATCATTTTACAGAAGTTTAAATGAAACCTAATCAAAAAGTTTATTTTTTTAATGAATGCTAATTTTTTTAAATTAACAAAATATCAATGCTTTAAATTTATTATTTAATTTTTAATTTAATGTGTAAAAATTAATTAAACATAAATAACAAAATCTAAAATTCTACAAAATTATTATTTATAATAGTAACGAAATTCAAACATAATATATACATTTATAATAAAAATTAAAATATTATAAAAAAATATTTTACTAATTACCACTTTAGGTCATTATATGAAAGAAGTATTTTTAAATACTTTCATGAATGAACTTTTATTCAATTAACTATTATTTTTACTATTTCTTTTTCATACTTGACTATATAATTATGAACTATAAACAATTAAGACTTTATTTTTAAATGTTAAATAATGTAAATCTGGTTTTAGACGAAAATTAATTTTCTAATATAATTTATTTTTATTAAACCAATAAAATTTTATATAAAGAAATTTACTATATTGATTTTCCATTACATTGTAGAAATTATGCAATCAATAAAAGTAAATTTGATACAAAGAACATCTTTTGATAGATGTAATGATAGTATGATAATATTATGACCATAGTTATTTTGTATTTATATAACCCAATTAGAAATTGAACCCAAAAGATATAACCCAAAAGATATTGAAATATATTTTTATATTATATTTATTTTACTTTAGCATAAGAAAAATTCTGCGCAATTTGTTAAAGAAATTACTCTTTCATCACAATCATATTCGAACTCATTCAACATGTTTTATAACTGTAAATTTCGTTGAAGTAGGTATCCAATATTTCCTTATTTAGTATAGTCTATTAAAATTAAGGAATTAAAAAATCTTAAAATAATGAAATTATTCATCAGGTTTTGTAATACAAAAGTATTTTTGTCAATAAATAATTCTAAAACTTTTTAAAAAATCTTATATTGTGATTATTATATAATTTTTTAAGAATAATTTATATATTATGAATTATATAATGAATTTTCATACAATATAAAATTGTATAACGTTATATTTTCATATAATAATCAGATATCTATTCTAATTTTATTAAGTAAAATGTTATTGTTTTATGAAATTATTTTTAAACAATCTTTTTGATTTCAGTTCTTTTTATGTAATTCAATTGTTGTATATTTTTAATATATTATATACCTTTATTTTTAATGTATAATTATTTTTTAAAATAATATATTGCCTAAATATAAAGAAAAGAAAATTTTTTATTATATTCCATGATTATTCAATATATTATTATATTATACAATAATAAAAGATTTATAAGTTATTTGTAAATTGCATATAATTTTACACAAAACAACTTTATATTCTTCACATTTTATGAATTCTTTAATAGCGCAACAAAATAAACTGATTGTTTTAATACATATGTTTATATAACATTTGATTTTAAAGAATGTACATCATTATAATACTTATCATTATAATCATTTTAACATCATGTCTGTTCAACTAATAAAGTTGCTTTGTACGAAACATACAAAATGTGGTGCTCTAGGTGTATATTAATTCGTAGAGCCGAATCGCCCTAGATTGTGAAATTTATACATGTGTAAAACTGTAAAATGTATAATTAATGGATAAACTCAATACTGTATATGTATTTGTTAAACAAAAAAGAAAAATCATACAGATAATCTTCTCGTTTTAACTATTCTACTTTCTTAGAGACACTTATTTGATTTTGAAATAATATATAATATTTTGTATCTGCCTGTAGACTGTGGGAGTTGAAAGATGGAAAGTTGAAAGACGAAATAATCTATTATTTCAAAAATATATAATTTCAATAACGGTTCGTTTTCTATAAAAAGTAGTATTTTCTTTATATTAATTTTTATTTATATTTAATATTACTTATTTTATTATATAGTTGATATCTTCATTACATACAATAGCGGTTTTATGTTCTTTCAGTAATAAAGTAAATGTGACTGATTCAATTTGAATATTATTGTTGATTTATTATTAAGCAATATTTTTCAATATTTCATCGACAATTTTGAATAACTTTCATCAATTTTATATTCATTTTAACGATTATTTAATTTCAAATTGTTGAGAGTATTTACTTTTTTTTTGCTTAATAAAATTAATATTTTTCCTAAACGATGGCTGTTATTACTAATTATAATAGTTGATTTACACATTTTCAATTTGTTCTCTTAATAGTTTTATAAATCAATTTAAAATAAATTAAATATGACATAAAAATGTACAGTTTAGATAAAAAAATTATATAAAATATATAATTTTATCTATTTTATCTATTCCAACATTCACCGATAATATTCAATGGAAATAACTAATTTTTATCAAGATAATTAAAATATTATTTCCATATATCTGTATATTCCATATTTCAATTATTAAACATGTTTTTCGAAATATTAAAATTAATTAAATCTTTAAGTTAGTTTAAAAAATTTAATTAATGTATATATATCAGATAATAAATAACACTGCATTTTCAGCAAAATATATTGTATAATGATGCATTTCAATTTTGCTTAATTATTTATATATACGTTGCTATATGTAGATGGCTTATCTCTTAATAAAGTTTAGTGCTTTATATATTTTTGTATAGTATTAGTAAATTTTAAGTAAAACATTAAATTATTAAATTATTGTTTTCTCGTTCAGCTGAAATGAAAAATTTGTTTAAAATGAACTATAATTCTTTACATATATTCTTATTACTATATGAAATATTACGTATTAGTTCCAAATAAAAAAGTTCTTTATTTGATTTATTACCTTACTGTCTTGTAAATACAAATACTTCTATTTACAAATTAATGAATATACAGTCTATTTTTTTTTAATATTCAGTTTAAAAATGAATTAATAGCTAGTTATGATTTTTAGATAATACTACTATATGATTTCTAGAAAAAATTTACCGTATTGAACATTTTTTAAGTTTCAATTACGATGATCATGGAATATTTCTTTTTTAAGTAATAATTTATCTGTATGCTAAGTATTTATGGTTATATACATTATCTGCATGGTTTTCTGCACTACCATTTTTAACTTTATAGAATTTTATGTAGATATTTCATCAAATAATGACGTTTTATAATACAGACTCCTTTATTTATTTACTCCTTATTCGGTTTCTTCTCCAGTTTATTTTCATGCGAGTTTCGTACATCTAGAAAGGAGAGAAAAAATTAAGCTTTAATGTGTGAATATTACTAATACAGAAAATTCATTTTTGATTTGTAATTAAAAACATGTTTCATAATTATACAGTCGAAAATATGAAATAATTAAGAAATTATAAATTTATACGATTTTTACAACAAATACTAAATTGACAATACTATTAATTAATTACTCGAGTTATTATTTTTAAATATACAAAGTTTATAATATTTGTGAAAACAAAAAATAAAAAAAGATAATTAATTTGATTTTTAATAGAAATTATATACTTAAAAAGCATATTTTTTTTAATGTAGAAATGATTTTTTAATTAGTAATGATTTTTTAATATAGCAATGCTTATTGATTTAGTAATGATGTTTTAATTTAGTAATGATTTTTTAATTTAGTAATGTTTTGTAATGATTTTACATTTAGTAATGATTTTTGAATTTTATAATCGTTTTTAATTTAGTAATCATTTTTTAATGTAGTAAGGATTTATTAATTTGCTTTTGATGTATACCATTGATTAATCATAAAATATACTTTTTAAGAAATGAAAATATGAAAACCTTAAATAATATTTGCAAACAAAATTTAAAGAGCTTTTAAAAGTTTGTGATATATATTACGTTTCATGATGTTCCAAAACAGAAATTCTACAATTAATTTTTCTATTAATGAATTTTATTTAATAAGTTTTTCTAAGTTTTTTATAAAAAATATCAGTTAATTTCTCGTTTATGATATAGTGAGCAAATGTTAAATGACGTTAATTAATCAATAACCATAATTAATTATCTGATTAAAGATTTTGCCAAATAAAATACGTGTATAAACATTAATGAATTTATTAAATTTATATGAGCTTAATATTTATATTAATTTAGTAAGCATATATTGGAAGAAGAACTTGTCTTTATCTATTATTTGTAAATATTTATAAAATGTATCTTTTAAATTAGAAATATTACAAGAGGAACTATTATCATTGATATTTGTATTTTTTAATTTTTTCACGAATTATTAGTTTATACAGAAATATAGGATATATATTTTTTTATTCATTAAATTTCTAAACTTTTTTTTGACAAAAGATTTAATTAGAATATGTTTTCGATTATTTACTATTTTTTTAATGACTATCAAATATAATATAAGCTAAAATATACTATTATCCTTTAAATAAATTTATGATTCATTAAAATACTTAGTGAAACAAGAAATATTGATTGATTGAAAAAAATTCTAACTCCTTAAAATTCTAACGATAGTGGAAAACAATAATTAATTCATTTACTTTATAATTATTATAAGGTAAAATAATAGTAAATAAATAATTCAATGACTAATCTAATATAAAAATAAAAATGTTTGTATAAATAACCACCAACAAAATATTGATAATAGTGTCGATTAATTTTTTCTTTTATTTATAATGAATTGTTTATTTTTTATTAAGCAGGATTTAAAATTAGAATTAAATTAAATACAACTCTGAACAATTGCATAAATAATATAATAAATAGCACTTGCAAAAAGTTCCCATATATACTACCATTGTTAAATATTTTCGTTTTGAAATAAATATATTATATATAATTTTTAAATAAAAATATATTTTCTTAAATACTAATATTTGATAAATAAATTATCTTATTTTTGAGACTACCGTTTATATTACAATTTTTACAATAAATAATTCGAGATTATTGATTTTTGAAATTATAATATTCTAACTACGTAATTTATAAATATATCAATAAATCTGTTTGTTGTGTGCATATATCTCAGGTAATAATTTTAAATATAGTTACTATTCATATTAATAGTTAAGGCTAGATATAACATATAGTTGTGAAACTTGTGTTAAAAATAATATGTTAATGCTTATCTGATACATTAATTTATTTGAAAATTTCAGTATATTTATTTTAAAAATACAGGTAATGAATTTGTTTGAATATCTTATTTGTAATGTTTGTAATAATAGATGTACTATGGTAAATATACTTTCAATAATTTAATATATGTAATAATTAAATAAGTTTGGGATGTTTAAGGCAATTACAATATGATTTAAATTTTTATATTATTTATATTATTTAATATTATTATTATTTCTTTTCTAAAACACATTTTTTATAAAAAAAGCAAAATTTAGTGTAATTAAAACAATTCAAACAATATTATTATTTTTTTAAATCTCTAAATTGCATTATTATATTAATGATTCATTTTAAATAAATTTTTAATTTTAAATAAAATGATAAATATATTTTTAATGTAATAAAAATTAAGTAACTCTATCATTCTATTTCAAGTGTTCATTCTGAAATTATTTTTGTATCTAAATTTATTAAAACAAATGAATACATTTTTAATTCTGTGAAGTTTATTTTCTAGTTTTGTAAATATATGCTATATCATTCTTAAATTTAATGCACATTTTCACTTGTAAATAGTCGATAAAAGTATATAAAGGTAGTATATATATAAAGAAGTAGATAATCAAAAGAATTTGAAGAATTTTCAAAGAAAAATATTTAATTAATAAATGCTTGAAACTAGTTCACTGATAAAATAAATTAGGCGTGATGTTAATATTAAAAATATGTTATTAAATTAAAAAATACTATATATGAACATAATGCACTTAAATTTTTCAGTAAAAAATTTTAATCAAAACAGTTCATTAGAATTATCAGTAATAATGTGGTATATATCAATACATTTATTGGATTGTATTTAACATGAATTTTTTATGTTAAATTAACCTTAAGTATTAGAAATAGCATTAATTGCGTTGATGTAAGATAATAAAATTATTATTTCTGACATTAAATAAAAATAATAATAAAAAAAATAACAAATTTAATTTTCACCTTTGAAAAATAAGTGAAAATATTATTTTTCTATTGTTACATATCCTATATGATTATTATATGGATACTTACACTAATAATATGTAGTAACATAAAGTCTATTATTCTATTGAATTAAAAAAAAAAAGAAAATAAATTCAAATACAAAATTAAACGATCCACGAGACTCTTCAGGTTGAAAAGAATATTTTTCCATTTTAATTAATGATTGTTTCAAGTACCTACAATTTTATTTTGAAAAACATTTTTACTGTAAAAGCTTGTGCAAAACAATTTTCTTCTAAAACTTATTGTGAATTAGATGTAGATACAAAAGAAACTAGTACATATCATAAAAACGTGTGTTTATGAGGATTGAATCACTAAGCAACGATATTTCATAGAATTCGTATTTTATATAACTGATAGATATATGACTAGAAATATATAAAGATGAGTTCTTTATGAATTTTGATAAAATTGGTCATTAATAGTTTTGCTAAAGAGTAACTGACTTCCGATAAAAAAAACTATTTAAAAACTATTTCAAATTATATTTTATTTATACATTTATCTCGCAAAAGTGATGTGTTGTATGTAAGTCCATCGTTTATAAATAGTTGATTTTTATTATACAAATTTTTATAAAAATAAAGTAATTATTATGAAATTAATTAAAAAATTATTAAAAAAATTTTTAACAATAGAACTATTAAACTATTAACACATATATTCATTATTTTTACATATAATCAAGCACTCTATTTTAATAGCATCTATTAACTATATATATTTTTTTAAGTTTATGCTTATATATACATATAAATACAGCTAGTATCTTCAAAAAAGTATTATATATATAGTTAAATGCTTCAATGATCCACATTAAGTTCGTAGAATTGTGCTAGAGTTGTGTAGATACAGTTTTTAAATTAAAAAAATGTACAATATTTTATTTTATTCTAAAGCAATTGTAGAGTAGTTAGATTATTATTATATAATGTTTTTTTATTATATTGTATATTTCATTAATATTATTTTCAAATATGTTTAGTATTTCTATATATCTACATAAATATTGTAAAAATATGTATGAATTCGCAAAACGTAAAATATTAAAAAATCTTTTTGCTTTATTGAAATTGATTATTATTTTACGTAAAATATATCATCAAGTATGTAATATAATATTATGATAGATATATATTATACTAATATTATACAAATAGAATAATTTACGTCAAAAATCAAATATATATGTAGATAAGTACAATTTTCATACTATAATAAAAAAAATATATTACATACAAATTTTATACATTTCATAATTTATGAGTGAAACGTAACCGTAAATTAATCTTAAAAAGTATATAAAATAAGTTTATTTATAATTAATTAATTTTCCGAAATATATATTCATTGATTAGAAATCTGAATACTATTTATTTTGGTATAATATATTGTTGTTTTTATTTATTTAAAAATTAATATTTGCGAAACTTAATTTTTAAATTGATATTAAATCTTAAGGTAACTATATAAATAGTATAGAAATAAAAATATTCATAGATGAAGTTTGTATACCAATACAATCTTAAAATAGATAACTTACTTACCTTTGATATGGTCCGATGTAGCAATTCATAATGAATTATTTAACCATCCAAATACTCGTACATCATGCTCGAAATCTAGTGTACACATATGTTCACATACATGTAATAACTTTTTGTAAGTCCCTCATGAATGAATTCTGGCGACGTTTTTATGGAACAAAAATTGATCTAATAAAAGTAGTAAAACTCGCGTAATTGATTCACTTTATCTACGGTAGTTTTTTTTTAATTTTTTAGGCCACATAATAATGAAAATAAACGTATCACTATGTTTAAAAAAAAAATTATTTAAAAATTAATTTTTTATTCACTGTATGTAAATGAACTAATAAAAAGAATTGGATACTTTAATAATATTAAATAAATTTTAATTCACCGAGACAACATACTATCGCTTATTATTATATTATACAATTCATTTATTAATAATTCATTTTTATAAATAGTTCCTGACTTCTTAAATTATAGTAAATAATTAGTGTATTTTTGCATTTAAAATTATAAAACATGAATTTACTAATTTGCATAGTAACATTAACTTTTAAACACGAATAATTATAACTAATTAAATTACTGAAAATAAAAAATTGTAATCCAATATACAGATGAAAGTTAAAACATTAATATGTTATCTTTTTATTTTATAAAGTAAACTACCATGACACTATGTTCATGTATTTTAATATTTCTCTATTATTTCCTATTTCTTTTGTATATAATATATTTATTGCAACCTCCTTTGAATTTGTTTCTTTTTCATCAATTTAATGATTTTGTTAACTATTCCATATTGTAATACCTCTCATAAATATAATTAATAAAAGTATTTAAATGTTCCTACTATATATAATAGAAAATTTTTTTGATTAATTAAAATAAAAATTCTTTTAAATAACGTGAAACAAATAATAGGCGGTATATTTCAATGCTTACAATAATTTATAGGACCTTAAAATACGTATCATAATACTAAATATTTATTAATATAGACTTTCACAATTATCTATATTCATTTAATTTATAAATTTTTGTACTGTAATTGGAAATAGTTTAAGTATATCATTAGTTAACCACTCATACCTATATCATTTGTAAACTACAGTAAATAGGGTCACTATATATTTAACAAATAAGTAAAAATTTTATAAACTATATATAATCAGAATAACAAACATTAATATAAATATTATATAAATATTAAATATTGTAAAAAGACTTATAGAAGATGTTCCAATATGGCTGGTATAAATCAGAATAAAGCAAATATGAATGAGTAATCCATTCTATCTGCGAATCAATGTTTGACATAATATTTGTGGCAATCTAGAGTTAATAACAATATATGAATGGAACAACAGGACGTTAAAAATTTTAAATCTTATTAACAGTGGATAAAAAATAAGTAACGAAGAAATACTATTGAAGAGTATATATATCGTGTTTCTTATTGATTATAGAATAGAAGATTATTTTTACTGTCCTGTAAAGCAAATTTGTTGAAATTTGAATTTTTCAGAAAATGTTGGAATATTATGTCATCTTAAACATCCTAATAACTATACGATAATTTTGATAAATGCTATGAATAAAAAGTAGTTATTGGGAACTCCTTCTGATATTAGACTAGTACTATACTAGATAGATGATTTGTTATATCCCTTGATGACTTGTACTTAAACATTAGCAAGAAGTGGATAGACAAATAAATACTCTTTAAAAAATAATGTAGTTATCTCAAACTATTAAAAATTTTCAAGTAATGAAGTCATTTTGAGAAAAAAGAATGATAGCTAACTATTATATATTGATTATAAACAGCTAAATACGGTAATATTAAACAAGAAGAAGCTAATGTCTATTTAGAAAATTTGCTCAATGAATTATAAGAACACTGAATTTATCTACATTAGAATCACACGAAGAAAAACAGGAAATGTGTTACCTGCGTTACGCTAATACAGTAGTATGAATTTACTGCCATCTCTTTTGGATTATCAAGGTCATCAGCGATATTCACTATATTAATATACTGTTCACCTTTCCGGTTATAATCTAAAAAAAATAATTATTATTTTTATGGTAAATGGATTAATAAAAAATGAATGAAAAAAGGAACTTAATTACATTACAATAAAGAATATTATGCTGAAAAGGATAAAATGTTTGAAACACGTCATGGAAAAAAAGGAAGATCATAGTTTCTTAACAAAGGTAAAAAACACCTTCACATTATCGAAACTCTTATAAATTAAATTACGTCCAATGATTCTTCAAATTAAGTAGCTATCTCATAAAATTCATTTTGGAATATATTCGAACTATCAATCCTTCCAACGATTTACTTAAAAAGAACTAATTACTCAACATCTATAGAAAGTTCAGTTAAATCAGGCATTAGTAAAAGTTTTATTATTGCAACTATGCAACAAAAATGGAAGATAAAAATTCATATGGATGCTTTTATTAATAGATATCATTATTACTGTTTAAGGTTTATTATATAAGTTAGAAGACACTATCAACAAAAATTAAGTACTCTAATTACGTATTAGAAGTTTCAGGCACTGCACTTTTTGAAAAGTTTTAGCAAATATTTCAATATCATAATAGAGTGTCTAGTTCTCCAATCAATTAAGAATATTAATTGGCTTTAGTCAGATGTCATTATCATTATCACATCACTATCTTTATCATATCATATTATTATCATATCATACGATATCAATCAATAATACATTACTTTATTATAAATAATAAATGATATGTTACTAAGTCACAGAGTTATGTATAAGCTAGGAAGTATTTAAAATGTTTATCATAAAACTTTATTATTAGAAGTATAGTTAATATAAAAAATATTATTTTTATTTTGATTATAAACACGAAATTTCTCGTAATATTGTCTACAAAATTTAAAATTTTAAATTTTCAACATAATTATAATTTTTTTATTTTCATGTATAAATAGATATACATCTTCAGTATTGATGGAATATACAAAATATAGGTGTCACTTACCGATAGTAAAGTGAAATTTTTTAAATAAATATTAGTGAGATCGTTGGTTTTATAACGTGAGAACAAGTTAGGCAGAGTACAAAAAGAAGAAAATATAATAACCAATTTTATTAAGAAACGGGAAATCGCAAAATACTATTATTTAAAATTTATACAGTTAAAAAAAAAATAATTAATATTATAGAAAAAAAATTAAAAAATGCATATTTTAAAAAATCTATATTCAATCAAATAATAGGATTTAAAAAAGACCAATACTAAGCAAAAGAAAATAATAGAGAGATAGACAATAATATCTACTTTAATCAAGTACTTGAAAGTCAAAACGTATTTTATTATCTCTAAATAAATAATACAAGAAGAAATTTTTTCAATAGAATTTACACGTTATAATTAATTAATGCAACTTTAAATGATTCGAAGCAATTATAATATAATTTAATAAAAATGAAATAATTTAACTAATCTTTGTTTTAATAGTATAAATTTAGATATGTTACTGAATTGTAAGTTTAACTATATATTATATTGTGTACTAATTGCATTGATTAGATTATTACCGAAAATTATATAGTGGAATTGCGATTTTCTCTTAATTACGAATATTTTTCTACGTACTTACCTTTTTTTTCTATTTGAATCAATCGATAGTATATTCAGGTTCATATTAAGAAAAATCTTATTAAAAAATAATTGAAAAGCTTAAATTTATATTTAAAATTTTTTATTCAAATACTGTCTCTTATTAGATTTATACAGATATACTTTAGCATCGCGTTAACAAATAATATTTCTATATCTTTTCTAATGTATGCGAATAGTTATAACATGGAATTATTCATGACAGATTATGCATGTGAAACAATGCATTGTGAAATAAATATTATTTAAAAATAATTTGAACGGACTGATGCATTTTAATTATTATAAAGATAATGTAACGATATTTTATTTAACTTTGATTTGACTTTGTTAAAATAAATAAAAATTAGTACATAATTGACAATACTTTTAACATTTTTAATCCCGAATTGATGTTAGTCTTTAAATGTATCGATGCACTTATTGATATCTTGAAAAAATTCTTATTGGATTAACTTTTTTTCCTTTAACTTTAAAATAAAATATTAATTTAAATTGTAAGTTATTGTTTATGAATTAGCAGTTAAAAACAAATAAATAATAAAAGAGAGAAACTTATATTAAATAAAATATAATAATATTATTATTGTGTTCAAATGCTCAGAAATTTGTAAAATTATATTCTTTAAAAAAAATCAAATTAAAACTATTTTAACATATAATAGGTATATAACGATATCAATCAAATATTAGCACCAAAATAAATGGAATAGAGTATAATGTACGTTGTATTTGAAATTTAAAAAAATAAGTGAACATAAAAAAAAATGGTTATTTATATAAATATAATAATGTGATATCTATATGCTTTGTACGAATACGCACGCGCACGCGTATATGTGTGTTTGCACGCAAGTATGTTTTAGCAAATATTAAAATATGTATATTTTTTGTTAAAATTAATTGCTTAACTAATATTTATTAAGTATATTTAAAATATTAATATAATATAATAACATTGTACAATATAATTCATTCACTACTAGTTTTTATTCCTTTAATATTTTTAAAATTAAAAATAATTTTTTTTTATAAAATAATTCTATTTTGAAGTCAACTTATATTATGATTTAATATCACAAAGAATAAGTAATTACTTATAATAATTAGTAACATATGGTAAAAATAAAGGATGAATTATAGATATAGAAATGAAAATAAACTTTATGATGATAATAAAACAAACGAAAATATAGAAACTGTAATTTCATTGATTTAATACTAGTTACGAATACAATACCAGATTTTACTATCTACAGAGCTATTTTAAATTGATTGTAATCAATTAAATCTACAAACACTTTAATTAATTTTTTGTACAAAAAATTGAAATACAATTATGAATGTAATAATGTTATATGAATCTATTTATTTATAAATAGTTCTTCGTCTATTAAAATTCAATATACAATAAAGAATTAATTTCATATTAAATAATCTTTGTTCATTATTATACTTGTCAGAAATTTACATATTTGAACATATAAATTTATGTTCTATAACTAAATTCATTTATTCCATTCTCTCTAGTTTTTAAAAAATTATTTTATCAAATAAATTCATTTTTATTATTAGATGACATTATTTCGTCTTTCATATTTGTGCATTGTTTATTTTCTTATACAGTAATTTATTAAAACAAAAAATTCTTTTATATACTCTTAATGGACATTTTTTACTATGATTCTACATTTTAATTTTGTTTTATAATCATTTTGCATTTTTTTTTATTATTTAAAAAATTTAATGACTATTTAAGAAAATGTAACTAATAAGAATCCAATTACTCTTTTGTTTTCATTATAATTAAATATATACTAGATTCAATTTCATTTTCTTGAACTGAAAATATTATCTACAGTATATTTATTTTATTCTTTATACGCTTAATCCATTTTTTTTAAATATCAGGTCATATTGTTTTGTTTTATTTGATACTCATTAATTATTTTAATTCTGTTCAAACATTTCTGAATTTTTAATTTTTTATCTTATAGTGAAACAGATGTTTCATTGTTTTCACTTATTTCGTAAAATTCATGTTACTGATTTATTTTGTTATCGTTTCTTATCGAGACTAAATAAAAGTATCTATTACAAGCTGTTCATACACATAAATAAACTGATATGCATAGTGTCTGTAACATATTTGCGTGTGCGTATACAATTGTGTATCATCAACTTTACAAAATTTTATCAAAGATAGAGCAACGAGATAATTAGGTATTATTTTTATATTTAATCTATTTTATTGCAAAAACTCAATTATTATGGAGAGATAACAAATTCGCTTATAATTTTAGTTAAAAGTTATGAAAAGTTATTTGTTTATTGTTAAATGTTATTGTATAATTATATAACTTTCAAATAGTTACTTTTTATTTTCTTCCCGTTTTCAACATTAATTTTTTTTATTTCGATAAATTTAATCATAAGTATTCCTCACTCTTTTTAGCAATCGCTCTTTAATTTACTTAATGTATAGAATATTATAAACGTATCAAATTAAGAAAGCATCATTATATTATATATAGTAATGTAAAAGAAAAATAAATAAATAAAATTTAAATTGTATCGATTGAAATTGATTTAATATCTAAATAATATATTTCATATTATAATTATTTATAATTCATGCAAAACATCAACTATTTTTAAATTTAGTTCAAATTAAAATTGGAATAGACTTCTATAGTATTGTTGTATTGTATTGTTAGATGATAAGTAAAATTATGACAATGCTCCGGACTAACCAACCATACAATTAAAAAATAAGATAAACTTTATTATTATTAATAAATTTGTAAATAATGATTTAAAAACATAACTAAAAGTATACGAAAACAGTTTGCAAAAATTAACCAAATCAATTATTGAATGTAGAAAGTTAAAATTTGGCTTTTTTGACAAACAAGCAAATATTTGATCAAGTAGCGTAACACGTTTCCCCTTCGATTAGATGCAATAAAAAAATTTAAGTATCGGTGAATTCTAACGTATATCGAGACATATTGATATTACGTGGATAAAAATTAAATCCGTGAGTCCAATGTATCTCGAGTTCATATATAAAAATGTTTAATTATCGACTTATATATTTAATTAGTTATTTTCATTCGATTATTATTAATAATTTCTTTTTGTCTAATAGTACCGCCGTTCAGATAATAAGAGGTACAAATATTTATATTTTTATCATGATCATATTAGAAGCTTTTTAAATTTTTATTAAAATTTTCGATTGTTTTTCATACATTTTATGTCACAATAATTATATTTTATATAATATACTGAATATTATTTTGAAAATATATATTAAAAATATTGTTAAATATTGCACCCAATTTTTGGGTTATATTCCACTGTATTTTATACAAACAATTCACGTTTTTTATAATAGCTTCTTGTATTATTCATACTTACAAATTATTAAATATTTTAACATTTTCTTATTAAGTAATATTATTAAGCATTTATAATATATATATTAAAACAATAAGTAATAACATGAGTTAATTAGTAAAAATATTATAGATAATACACTATGTTAATTTTATTTTGTAATACTTACTATGTTATGATATAAAATTAGATAGAAATACAGAATAAAATAGTTAGAAATGCTTATTACAAAAAAAATAATGAATTAATCATTACATGATCAAATTTTCTAAAATAATTAACATTTATATGAGAAAATAATAAAATAAATAATTGCAATTTTCTATGCGACCTCATAAGTATTATAGTTATTTATTTTAAAGAAAAAAAACGATATATTTTTTTAGTTAAATAATAATTTCTATCTTCTATCAGATCAAAATTGAATTTTATTTAACCGATATATTTAATAACCTTACACATACATAATGAATAAACTATTTAAATATCAAACTGTAAATCATTGTTTACATTGAGTATCAATTTATGTAAACTAAAAAAAGAGTTGATATTTAAAATATTATTAAATATATTATCACTTAATGTATTAAAATGTATTAATTTATTTATTATTGAATGTTTAAATTATACATTTAATACATTTAAAGTATACAATTTAAATATAAATGTTTAAATACTTAACGTATTAAACTTATTTATTCATAAACACAAATATGATATGATTTTATATTTCTATAAAATGATAATTATTGATAATTAATACAATTAACTATTTTTAAACAAAAAACTTTTATTTTGATTATTAATACATGGATGCTTAATATTTCTAGAATCCCATTTTTAGATATTAATTATTAACAAACCTTTATGTTTAATTATTAATATATAAGTTGGAAAAAATAATATAAATAAGTAATTTATTAATAAAATAATATCAAGAAATTCATTTAATTACATTCAATAATTATTGATTAATTAAATACAAAATTCAATATAAATAAATGTTTTCTTATTTACATTCCCATAAAGAAAGGTGAGTTAAAAAAAAATTATTTGAAGTATTGTAAATTATTAATATATTTTATTAAAAAACTTTTTTGTATAATAATACTTATCGAATAATGCTAACTAGAAGAATAATTTTAAGAACAATTAACCCAATTTTTTCTTAATTGAATTATAATTTATTATATAAATTTATAAAGTATGTAAATTTTGATTATGCGATCTTAAAAATGTGATATTATATAATATACTCAAATGAATGAGGTTAAGTAAACAGATAAAAAAATCTAGTATGTTCTAGTGTAAAAAATGTTATAAATAGTGTTATTAAAAAAAGGAACTATATTTTAATTGTGAAGAATAAATTTGAATAATGTTTTCTATTCAAGGCCTAAGTAAAAAATTATACATATTTTTTGAACAATGGTTACATATTCCAAGTTGATTTGCAAATTTTTGGTTAAATTTACAGATGACAGTTGTGGTACATTGAAAATGTATAAGGAGATAATTGGCAATATAAAACGATAGATACTGATTTGTATACTTACTGCCAAAGGACATTAAATAATGCCAAGTGTCAAAATAGTGTTATATAAATAGTTATGCCAATATGGTAATAAATTAGATGTAGGATTAATTATTGGTACGCAAATACAATTTAACAACTACTGAATTCTTTCTAACATTGATCAAAAGAAAACTTATTAATAAATTATTAATAAGATCTATGAGAAACAGTATTAAATAAAGGAATGATCTAAAACATAATTAATTAATTAAAAATAAAGTAAAAAATATTATTAAAGAATACATTAGGTATAAACAGACACTATTTTTTTTTCTTTCACTTAAATTTTATATAATTCATATAACTTTTTCTATATTATGTAATATATCTTGTTTGTTTATACATGTATTATGTATTATATTTAATTATGTAATATATTTATTAAAATATTAAATTAAAATATTAAACTATATTATGTAATACATTTAATTTGTTCAATAAAAATATATCAATTACTGATAGTTATTAAGTCATTCACTTAGTATACATTTTTATATAATATTTCATTAAAAGAACTTATCAATTTAAAATTCATCTATGTTAATAAACTTTTATGAAAATATATTTTAATAAATTTTTATTTCAATTTTTATTAATTTAATGTATGTATAAAACAAAAACAAATAAAGATATATTGTATACCTAGTGAATAAACTCAACATTTTTAAAACTATGTATTATAATATACAAGATAAATATGTTTATAGGACAAAATTTATTTATTCAATTTACTAATATGAAGATTTCAATACATAATTAAATTGATATGATTTTATATATTACTAGTGTGTTAACCTATCGTATTGATAGATGCCTAAGAAATAATTAATTCCATTAATTTGTAGACCTCATTGATGTTAGATCCATTAACATAATATAAAAGAATAATGTTTAATTATAATCTAATTGGAATATAATAATTAAAATTATTTATTAGATAAAGTAATTTAGATAAAGTCGTATATAATAATCAAGTATTATATAACAATATATTAGCTATTTATTTACACGGTAATTTGATTTATTAAAAGAGAACTAATTAAATATATCCGCTAAAGACGTATGTATTTTTTAACTCATTTTATTAAATTTAAATGAATAATGTTGAATAAATTAATAATTACATGACCATAATATATTATAAATACAATATACGATATAATAAATTAAAATTATAATTGTTAAATATAAAAAAATATTACAATGTTCAATTCTATTATTACACATTATTAAATTCTTTATTCCTTAATATATTTTTATTATTGAGGATTTCAAGATAAATATGAAAAACTTTAGGCAAACATCTAAATAAAAAACAAAAATTGCAGTACTCTAAATTATATATAAAAATTTTTACTTGGAGAAATCTCTTTACAAAAACATTCTATTAGAGGAGTTCAACTAATAATACCAATAAAAAATGAGATTATGCACTTGAGACGACAGAGATTACTGTAATAATATTGTACTAATTATATGTTAACAAAAAATTAGTAAGAAGTAAAAACATGCAAAATTGATTAAATTAATAATTCATTAATTATTATAACTTTACCTATTTATAATAAAACCAAATGTTATTGATAATATTTATTATGTAAATGGTCAGGTATATAATTATTATAATTGCACAAATTTTTAACGTATTTTTCTATTCATTTAAAAACAATTTTTAATATTATTGTTTAACAAATTATAAAAAATTTATTAATACATTTATACATTAATGAATAGTATGAAAACTATATTTTAAAAGATTTAGATATTTCGAAATTATAATTTTTTATATAACGATTTTGTAAAAATATTAAAATTTAAGAACTTAGTATCTTTAACAAAATCAATACATAGTATATTATATAATTATATATTATATGTTATGTAATTTATGTAATTTTATTTTGTAGAAAAGTCTTCAGAAACCCTATTTTCTAAAAATTTGAATTTATTTTTTTCTACTTTATAAAACTAATTTTATACCATTTTTTACCAAATAAAATCTCATAAAAATAAAATTCCATTATACATATTATTAGCATTATAGTTGCATTTTTATTTTTTCTATTTTTGTTTGTAAATCAGAATCACATTGAAAGTCACACCTAAATTGTCATAACTAAATTGTCACAACTAAATGTTACAACTAAATGATTATATTCAAGTTGTAAACAATTTACAATGTAGTGTAAATTGAATTTATTCAAATAATATACATTTAGAATAATTACAAGATTATAAAATTGAATTATTATATTCTATAATAATTTAACTATATAAATATAAAAATAGTTAAATACAATTGAGAAATAACTAGGTAACGAATTCTTTCTATACTTTATACTTCTATATTTTTCTTCGTATTTCCTATGGTAATATCGAGATTATCTAAGATAATATTTCACATGCTATTGTGTACTGAATCTTTAATTTCTTAGGTTGTGGAGCAGAATTTTTGCCTCTAAGAGAAAAGAAGCTACTGTGTAAAAAATCGGAATTATATAAAATAACCGTATTTAAACACATTTGTACGTTTAATATGTTTTTAAGTTACTAATATATTTAATTTCTTAAATATAAATAAATTATATAACTATGTTATATTTATATGAATTACTGTAAGCTTAGTTAATTCAATGTGA
>NW_011948463.1:59587-96237 GCF_000503995.2 Ceratosolen solmsi marchali
CTTTCCTATTTATTATTATTATATTTGTCAATTTTTTATATCGATTTTAAAATATAAAACATTTGTTAAAATATTTTACATAAAATTTGTATTACAATATTATTCTTTTATTATTCTAATACACATTTTTAATACAATCTTAATATTTATATAAATATATATATATATATATATTTATATATATATATAGAAAGATATGATTCGTAAGTAATTAAGATGAATAAAATTGTGTTATGTTTTAATCATGTAAAAGTAAAAATATCGAAAAAAGTAGAAATATAATGTATAATATCTAAATTGTATATCTAATGTATCTAATATATCTAATGTTATAATTATTGGAATATATGACATCAAAGTGTCTTGTGAATTCATTTAAAATAATTGGCAAACAATTAATGAAAATAATAAGCTAATGCTCTACATTATTTAAAACATGTTTTACATTACAAATTTTTGTTTATTATGAAATAAAAGTGGAATTTTAATTTGTTTAAATTCTGTATTAATTTCCAAAAAAAATTTTTATGTGAATTGCAATAAAGTATTACTTAAAATATTATATTCCACATCTTCATATGTTTATAGTTTTTATTAAATTGTTGAATTTATTTATACGTACTTCTAGTTCTAAAAAAATAAAATATCGTTAATGAAAATTTTAAAAAATGTATGATAAATTATTATTAATAATTAACAGCTATTTTTTTTCTTTTTCTTTTTATTTATAAATAATAATATCTGTACCATTATTTTTCAGTTTTGCATCTTGTTATTGATTCTATTTGTAAGAAAAAGCCTATTATTATATTATATTACACGACTTAATGAATTAATTTACAATAATATACACTCAATACTGATATTTTCATATAAAATTTTTATTCTATTTTTATTGTTTACTGCTCAATACAGTTATAGTCATAATTATAATTATAATTACGTTTAATAGTAAGATTAATAGTAAGATATTAAAACTTATCGCAATAGAAAAAGCCGTAGACGTTAATACTTACTATAAATATAATATATATATTTATTCCATTATGAACAGCTTTATATGGGTGAATTCATATGAGGCAGGATAAAATAGTAAATAATAAACGTCATTTTACATTAACTTTTAGAGAATTATTGGAAGAATATAAATTATATATATATATAAATAAATATATAATTCTTTATTTATTTGTGTCTTTATAAAATATTATATAGCTATATAAATGAATTGATGTATATTTATTTCATTTCTACACATGAGTTAAATATTGACATTTAAAAGCAAAGAATTAAGAATGTTTAAATATTTATTTATTGGTATCTATGATGTACTGCTGGTTACGCATTTAAAACAAATATTTAATTAATTGAAATATTAAAGAATAAGTTAATTATCTAAAAAATTTTATAATAAATTCCAAATTTTAAAGAAAAATTGTGTAACAAATTTACATATTTAATAATAATATTTAATTAATTATTTAATAATAATATTTAATTAATTATTTAATAATAATATTTAATAATTACTTTCACTTAAAGTTTCATTTTCACTTTTCATTATATTGTAATACTTTGCTTTTACATGAGCATAATATATTATAAATACAATATACGATATACTAATCGTTACCTATGATACATTAAAAACGATAGTTCAATAACATTTTATTCAGCGTTTATATAGAATATATAAAATTATATATTCGTTTTATATTTATACAGCGTTTATATATTTATATAAAACATAGTTGAATATCATTTTTAACGGTAAAATATACTATATATCAAATATTTATTAAATGCAATATTATAATGTTTAATAGTAGTTACATTAATCCCAAAGCAATATTAAAAATTTTTGCGACGCTATTGTGTTATATCAATTTTGAAGAGAGTTTAAACGTGGGGAGTGTTATCCAAGAACTAGTTACTATATATATTCTCCTTTTATACTTTATCTTCTATTGTTATAATAATACAGAAGGGTCGAAATTTTCAAATCTGCTTTAATTTAAACTATTTTCTATTAATTTTATTATAATACTTATTATATTTATGATAAATAATTCTATATCACTTAATCTTTTGCTAAAACATTTATTACATTTAAAAAAATATCTCAATTATATAAAATTTTATATTATTTTTATTAAAATTTTATTGTTTTTATTAATTAATCCTATTATTAAATTTATTATATTAGTTTCGTCTTATAGGAATATATATTATACTTATAATTTTGAAGGATTATTAATTTTAAATAATTGTATTATAAACTATTGTATAGTTCCAAATAATGTAATTTTAATTTTATTTATTTTTAATATACATATTTTATAATCGCTTATTTCTAAGAATTTTTGTTTTATGTTAACTAAATCTTCGTGTTTCATAATATATTTTCAATTTTCCATTATATTAATGGTTTTAAAGTCGACGATTATCTAAGTCAGTGATATATTAGAATTAAGATCAATCCAATATGAAGATTTATATGTAGATATATTAGTGTCAATTGCAAATACAATTAAGAGAATTAATTGCAATACAATTATTAAGGTTATTCATGTTTTTTATAGAATAGTATTTTAATCATTTGTAGTTAGTATTACCTTTTTTCATATATAATTCATTATAAACATTGTTCGTTTTATTTAAAATAATTATTTTTGTTAATTTTTTTATGTCATATTTTCCTTACGTCCTTTTGTTTATATTTAACATTGTAAATACAAAGAAATTTCTAAATATAAATTTTGCTGATATATAAAATAGAAATTAAATTATTTTTATACAAATTTAATTATTCTAAGTATTCTGATTATATTCATACTTTTCTATTCTTAATTAATGAAAACATTGCATTTCAAATTTATTTACAGAAATTTAGTATTAAACATTTCTCTCTCTCTCTCTATCTATCTATCTATCTAACTCTCTTTGTCTAGTCATAGACACAACTAGTTACATTTAATTTTTATTTATATTACGAATCACGAATTCAATTTTATTGAGATAAAAATCCGCGAATACAAAAATATTATAAAATATTATTACATATTATATCTTAAATATTTAGTCAAATATTATTTTTTATTTATTTTTATTTATTTGTAATTTATTCATTGATTCATTACATTTAATTTTAATATATATATATATATATATATATTTTATATTTTCATGAATTAACCAATAAAATTTATATTTATGAAATAAAGAAGAAACGAAAATTTTGAACTTGTGTATGAATATGCCATAAAATACTGAATAAAATTCTAATTTCAACTACAAATCGAACACGTAAATGTTCAACTTTTACAAAAATTTAAAAGTTATTTTCAATCGTTTTAAAAAGGTTCTACACGTATCATACCAGAACAGACTTCGTAACATCCTTCTTTGTCTAAATTTATGATGTTTATATTAATTATTTATGTTTGTATTAATGAAACCACAGATTTAACCGTAAACTTCAGACTCTGAAAATTAATAGATTTGACTGATAAAACTTTGAAAAGCCATGATTATTTAATAAAACTATTAATTATAATATTTCACTAAACGTAAACAGTTTTTATTAGATATTGCGAAAGAATAAATTAAATCCAAATTGAAACAGCTTGTAAGTGTGTTTGTTACATTACTGGTATTTACATCTTAAATACATTAAGTTTATTTCTATGCATAAGAAATGATAACGAAAAAATGTACAAGAAACTGAGCTTGTCTTCAATATAAGCTTGTAAATATATATTTGAAACTTATATATATATATTCATGTGATCAATTTTCCATGCGTTATTGTTAAATATTAAATTTTTAAACGTTTAAAGTAGACACACTGAAACATTGGGCATGTATCTTACGATACAATAATAATATGATCATAATAGCTATCGACTTTTTAAAATTTTCGAAAAATATCATAGACTAGCGAAAGGATAATTATCTATGGCGAATAGTATATATTAAAAATAAATTAAAAATGGATTCTATAATTAACTGTATAGAAAAGTTTAAATAATTAAAAGTTATTGTAGAAAAAGATAAAGATGGTCGCAGAATAGAATTAACAGTAATAGAGTTCGGTTGTAGTATTGAAATTTTTTCTTTAATGATATACTTCATACAGTTATAACAAAGCCTTATAATCAACAAATGAAGCGTATTCATATATAATAAATGAATGCAACAATTATTATAAAAGAACTTTCATAACTTTCATAACTCGAAAATATTTTTAACTATATTGTAAATTTCGTCAATTATTACGTTTAAATAAATAAAAAGGAAAATATTATTCTTGATATCCACATATATTTTTTATAGAACGATTTTGTTATGCTTACTGACTATTTAAAACAGTTTTTTCTCCTTTGTGTGTATTCTTTTACATTATTTTTTTTATATAAAGATAGATTGATTTATTTAGGAAAAGATAAGTTGATTTCCAATTATTAATATTTCAATAAATATATATCTCCACTATCCTTTTAATAATGCATAATTTATTATTAATAATGCTCTTAATTTACATATCCAAAATTTAAATGTTTCTTTTATATTATTAGTAGCTATATTTTTATAATTTAATCAAATCAGAAATAAGATAAAAATTATCTATATTTTATGAGATTCGTAAGATTTATTTATTAGATAAATCATATTTTAATTTAATTAATTTTAAGTTAATTTAATTATTATGATAAAAGCATCATATGTAAATTGGTGTTCAGAAAAGCCAGTTGCCACCGTTGTTATATAATTAATAAACCCTAATCAAATATCAGAAATATATGTAAAAAATTCAATTACATTCAATAATTCCAGATTAAATTATAATTTATAATCTAATTCAATATCAAAAGAATATATATATCTTAGTTTATATTTTATATTTATAATGCTTCTATAATACTTCAGGATATAATACTTATTATTATATCAAGATATAATATCAAGATATAATCAAGATATAATATCAAGATATAAACAAGATACAACAAGATATAATACTTAATAATAAACAAAATTCAGAGATTAGTAGCAACCACGATTAATGGAATACAAATTCATGTTCAATTTATAATTAAATCAATTTTATTTTTTCATTCATTCATTTTTAATACGAATCGATACTGGTATAATTACTTTAATAAAATTATATATAATATTGTAATAATAGGTGAATGTAAATTAAAATATATCAAATTTATTGTATCTTAATATTGCATCTAATAAATTGCTTTTAGTTATACAAGTCAAATATTTATTTTTATTTAAGAAATAAAATAAAATGAGCATGTAATATTTAAATAAAATTGCACTGATTAAATAAAAATTGCAAGTTTGAAGATATAAATAAAATATGTCATGTTTAGATAATTATTAAAACAATTATTATAAGTTTATAAGTTGTTATTTGCCTATACTACTTGTTTTATGTAGTTAATTTTTATCGCAATGTACTTCTATAATAATATAACATGCAAATAAAATAAAATGAATGCGAAGTTAAATATAAAAATACTAACCTGTAGTAAATAGAACGATTGCTTTTAGACAACTATATTCTGCTGAATCTACATGTAAGACTTTTAATTTTTCCACTTGTTCCTGAAAAATCCTAATATGATCCATGAAAGCTACTACTCGATCAGCTGCCATCGGTGATGCATGTAGACCTGCAGCTGCTAAAAGAGGTGCTACATGAAGTGGCATCGAACACTGACTTGCATTTAACACAAATAGTTCACTCCATACTAGTCTTAAAAGCGCTACTTGATCGGTGACTTGTAAATCAGGAAAAAATGGAATATTTCTTGCCCATTCTACAGCTGAAAATAATAGTCTTGCTGCAAGTTCACATATACTATCAATACCCATTATATTATTTGATTGCATGCCTTGGTTATATCTTGAAGTTGCATATGGTTCTGCTCTTAATAATAAACTTATATATGAAGATAAATATGAATGTCCATTTATATTAGAACATGAAACTGTATCCCCATTTATTAGAGAAAATTGTCCTGATAATCCCGGAAGATTAGGTTGTGTCGGCGGAACCCGCCCTCTTTGAACAGCTAAAATAGAAACAGATACCATTTCTATTATTAATTTAATAAAATTCAGATAATTTAATTATATTAATATAAGTGTATTAATTTATAAAATAATCAATAAACATTTAATTTTATAAATTAATTAACATTAGTTACATTATAAAATTTGTTTGAAGGCCGAAGATCCTAACAGTCACAATTAATAGAGCTAATCATTTTTTATATGGGTTAACGGGTATACAGCAGGTGCTGTCTCTGAACATATATATTTTCAATCATATAAGTATATATAAATTATATTCATTTAATATCCTAGTATTCAGTACTATGCATATATGTATTTTGAATATTTTGAAAAATGTATTCATAGAAAAAATATCTAATTTGTCGATTACAAAACGCTGGTCATATAATACTTACTAAATCTTGTAGCGTAGTAAATTGAAGATGAATTGATTCCACCAATGAAACGGCAAAAAATATAATGAAGGCTTATTATACTCCACAAATGAGAAACCAAGTATGAAAATAGTCTGAAAAGAGTTGAGAACTGATATAAGTTGCATGCTACTAACATCGCACTTCATCAAATTCTTTATAAGTATTAATTGCTAATTCGTAAGACTGTTTGAAAAAAGATGTAATATTGGAATTCATAATACCGCAAAATATATGACAAAATCACAGATGCATCCTGTTACATATTAGTTTTAAAGAAAATAAGTCAAGAATTAAATTTTCTTCGATTACAAACGTTTTTTGAATAAAATACTCTTACTAGTATTTTCTTGATGATCTTGAATTATACATTTAAAATTCATATATTTCAAGCTTAGAATTATCTCATTGTTCTACTTTATTCATTATATTCAAACTTTACACAACTTTATTCTTCATCCACTTCCTGCACTTTTTCAAATCATGGCATATTACGCCATGAATATTGATATACAATATCTTCCAAATGAAATTCGAAGAAGAAATGCATGACCTAGAATATATTAGCTAGAGTATATTGTTTCGTTTTTACTTGTGACATTCTAAAAGTCCTTTATCACGAACGATTAATTTAACAATAAATGTAACTTGACTGTCGATTCCTCAGCTGATATATTGTAGTCGAAGTTGTTGCTACATTATCCGTTATACACAAAAGAAAAAAGAAAATTATCTTTTTTCTAACATATTTATAAAAATATATAACTAGGTTTTATTCAATTTCTAAAGAAAGTAAATTATTCTATAGTATTTTATCATAACATTAAACAATTATGTATAATATTTTTATTATCATAAAATTAAAATAGAATAATAATTTTTTAATAATTATTATTACAAGTAAATAATCTTGTAAGCCTATAATATTATTCATGAATCCATATTAATACACTGATTTGTATTGAAAAAGGATTATAAGATAGTAATCACCGATAAAAAACAATACTAAAAAAAATTATAATTTTTTAATTTTTTCAAGAATCTATATTTAGTAGTGAATTCAATCATTTTTTTATGAAAAATAAAGTAACTAACAAATAAATAAGATTTTAAATCAAACTATTAATTTAAAAAATAAAACCATATTACAAAATATTACGACATAAATAAATGAATATAAAAAACTTATAAAAGTAAATTATAAATACCAACAAATTTCAGCGTTGATATTTACAAATTAAAACTTGACTGATATTATAATCCGAAAATTTGTATTATATGTGAATAAATTTCTGTAAAGTTTTCTGCATTTAAGAAAAGTCGCATAAAATTATATGCAAGATGAATCATAAAAAAATTGATAATATGTAAGTGATAGATTATTAATTTTGTAAAGAATGGACTTCCGTGAATTTTCTCTTTTGTTCTGTTATCTTTTATCGTTGTCGTTATCGTTATCGTCATCATTTTTATTATCATTACATTTTTGGCATGTAAAAATCACATATAGCTGTTAATGTACTTATATTATAGAAGAAAAAGAGAACAATAAATGTAAAGGAAAATTAACATAATGTAATTGAACTAAGTACCACCGGATCGTAGATAAGCAACGCACAAGCAGTGCAAAAATCAGATTTAGAAATGGAATTCCATATTCTTCAGAAAAATCTTGTTATAGCTTTTTATAGTTTATTATAAATTTTATAGTATATACTTAATTGCAAGTAATTTTTCATAATATTTTTCGTAATTGGGTAAAACTAATGACACTATAAATAAAATTCTCTTGAATTAATAAAGATCACTTACGAGTTATGAAATTGAAGACAATTTTAAATACACTATCATTAACAAAAACAATAAATTGTATTTATATTTATCGCTCTACAACATTCTAATGTCATTAGTAGTGTACTACCTGACTTGTATGAGAAATTCAATTTGTTAATAAGGAAAATGTTTATTTGTATAAATTGGTACAATTTTTAATATTTCACATTTAATTTTATTTGTTTTATTTGGCTTTTAATTAAATTTTTTTATATATTCTAAATATAAAATATTTTAATAACATATAAAAAAAATTATATAATTAAATTAATTAAATCGATATTACTATATTTATTTATTAGCTTCAAAAAAATGTTGTAAATTATTATTTTAAGATCTTGAACTTCGTAATATAATTTCAATGTAAAATTATTTTAACAATACAGTACATTACTTCTAAACATAAAAATGATGACTGTTAATATCCTTACTGAAGTTATAACAGTATCTTATCTACAGAGGATTTTTAAAACAAGTTTTCAAATGTTAATTTCAATACCTGTGAAACACGTTATTATATTAATGAAAATTCTTGTATTATAAAATATTCTTGTACTATAAAATATAATATTAATATACTTATGCATCAATTTTAATACATTCCATATCTCCGGAATAATAATAAATTTTACAGTTTTATATTTTTTCAAAACACTATTAACTATTTTTTTTTATTAAATTACAACAAAATGTTTTCATCTTTCAAAAAAAAATGAATGTAAAGACTTTTAAATAACTTGTGTGTGCTTGTATTTGTGTAGCTTGTTGTGCTTTAATTTCTGTAATAAATACATAATTGCATAACATATTTATTTTACAATTTGCAAAAACATCAGGTAACAAAATATTAGTAAATTAATATATAAAATCAGAAATTAATTTAGAAAATACTATGGCTTCACTATATAAGATAGTAATGCAATCCTTTAATTCGTATTTTAATTCTAATTTATTATATTTATATATATATAAAGAAAGTTAAAACTATAGTGATTTGGTAAATCTGTTTTTGTAACAAATGAGCTTGATTAATTTAATGTATTATTTTCGATAAGCAATAAATTAGCCAATTAAATTTGATGAGATTATAATCTCATGTAGAAAAGAAAAAACTTGCTTCATAAGGTTTTTTTAAAAAAATAGTATTATATAGTATATGAGAGTAACTGAATAAATATCTTTTCTCAAAAAATTTATAAATGTTTACAATATTTTATTACAAACTACGTTTTCAACGTCGTATTATATTAAAATTTATTAAAAATATTATTATATTAAATTAAAAACATTAAAAATCCATTGTATTAGAAAACTTTTTGTACCCATTATTTTAGTCATATGCCTATGGTTCATCGAAATTCTACCATAGATTTATAACAATTTGAATTCAAAAATTTAAGAACAAAATCATGAAAATTAATAATTGGTGATAATTATAAATATAATGAATCTTTCTTTAAGATTACCGAATAATCATAAATACTTATCACGTTGCTTTTACATATTTGATATCTTAATTATAATCACTAATAATATAAAGCAACATTTCTATAGACGTTAGTTGGCTACTTTTAAAACAAATTTCTAAACTATATTTTAAAAGTCTTAAATCTTAATTCAAAACTTTATATTATAAAAAAAATTAAAATATTTATCATTTTACAGAATTAACTTTAGTAATATAGTAATCATTTTACTTTTCATAGATTTATTTATTTCTTAACTAATATATATTTTATTGATTTTCTTAATTTTTTTTTCAATAAATTATCTTTTAAGATAACGCACTGTTAAATTGTAATACAAATCATGTACTTGTCAAATAGTAAACATTTTTTTATTTATTAGTGTTGTAAACTTTTATTTTAATAATCTATAAACGTTCATTTGCATTTATCAATAAAAATTTACTTAAAATTATTAATAAAACAATTTTTTATATTTAAAAGTAATGAAAATATATTATAAAGAAGATCGTAAATTTAACAACCAGTAAATGATGCGGTATAAATATTAAATTAATTTTCCTATCAAAAATATATTATTGGAATCTTTTTTTAATTTTAATGATTTATAAAAATACGTATAATTATATAAAGTTAAATATTGACAAGTAATAAACTTTGGATATATTTAAAATTTTTTAATTTATAATTTTGTGCATGTTTCTTTGATTGAAAAAATCAATATAAATGTTTATCTTTGATTATTAAAATTTAAAAATGAAATATATTTCAATTATATTATGCATTTATGTTTTTATTTTTAAGTATTCATTACAAAGCAATAAATTAGTAATATATTTGCAATATATAATACTGCGTATGCATTTTAACATTCTGAATAGATACACTTACACGGAGATGCACTCTCGCTTTTCAATAAAAAATACAGATTGTACTATGAAAAAGAAATATTAAGATAATGTTTGATCCGAGGTCAACAGGGTTCATGACCTCGCCTTTGGAATCTTCTCCTTCTATGGGGCTTACAACTTTAACTGCAGGTTTGACCCTCAGTTAGACAGAATATACTCTACATAGCTTTTTGAATACTACATTCAGTTGATAGTATATTGCTATTTAAAATATACCACTGTTCATTGTATTCTATATAAGTAATATATTCTAATAAGTAATATCAATGTAGTAAATGTAATACTTGATAGTACCCATATTATTAAGTTTTTTCTTTATTTTCAATGATACATTTTTACAAAGAAATTGTTCATAATATATGCAACTTAATATAAACATCTATATATTATATAAAAGATTGTCTAAAATTGTATAAAAAATTCGTACAGACAATTTCCTATTTTTATTTTACTTTTAATAAATAATTTTAAGTATTTATTAATTTAAAAAAAAACATTTTTTTCATTTTAATTACTATTTGAATACTATTTTATTATTTGGCAAGTAATAATAAATTTTTTTATTTTATCGAATAATCACACATATCAAATAAAATTAATGTTTATTTTGCAAAATAAATTTAATAATAATGAACTATTTGTTAAATAAAAAAAATATTTTAAATTACAATGCCAATAATTTAAAGTTAAACATTTGCATATTATATAAATTTTTTCTTTTTCACAAATTTTTTAAATATCATATCACAATCAATATCACAAATATCATATTTTGAAAACCAAAAATCTTCGAAATTTAACGATAACTTTAAAGATATGAAATATTAGCATATTGAATAACTATATTAGCCTTAAATTACTAGAAATATAATAATTTAATTGATTAACATTCAATGAAATAAAAATCAACAAATACTATTGTTACAAACAAATGCTAATATTAAAAACGATTATGTAATATGCACTTTTTATTATAAAATTTAATTTAAAATAGAATATTTTAAATAACATTGAAATATAGTATATTCCAGTGTCTATTGTAAGTTTTACATAACATGATTTTGTATCACATAACATGATTTGAACCTTTTTGAAATTATCAAATATATTGATGTAGTCAGTAATTATAATATAATATAAATATTTTGTTTTTATAAATTGTGCTACATGTCTATAATTTGATGAACTTTGGTTTAAAAAATTAATATGTTGTTAATTACGAACAATGTTAATTATAAAATTAATTAATAATTTTTCATAACCACAATATATTTTAATGAAAAATCTATTTAAAAAGTAAAAATTAGTTATACAAAATAAAATTAATAAAAAAATATGATATATTTAAGGCTATATTACAATATATGTAATTAAAAATATAAATATTTTCATAGCATATAGACTAGATCCAATTTATTTAAATAGCACAAAATCTGATACAATATATATGTTTGAAAAAATTTTAATTTATAGAATATTTTTAATTATAGAATTCATCAATAATTGATTTTATAAAAATATAATATACTGTTTTTATTTTAAAAATATGTTGAAATTAACAAAAGTTTAACAACAAAAAATAAATAAAAATAAATGATACTAAATGTTTAATAAAATATACAATAATTCCTACATTGATAAGTAGTTCAGTTTTTCTACTTTATTGAAAATATTAGAAACATTTAAAAAATGATCAATTGATTTTATTATTAATATAAAATTATCATTAAGATAAATTATTAATTGAAATTATTATTAATAATAACTTACTAATAAGATATATTATTAATTAATATTATAATGAATTAAAGAGAAATAATGTAAATCTTCTTTAAACAGTAGTTTCTGAGGCGTTTTTAAAGTTAAACAATAAAAGAACAGTCTTTGTAGTGGATTCTTTCTTTTATTTATAATGTACATGAAGGTAGAGCGAACCTTAATTATTTTCACTGTAGCTTATATTTTAACATAAATTATTGAGCTACAAAGTTCACAGAATGAAAAAAACGTACCTTAACTAAATATATTATATTATATTATCTAAATATTTATCACAAATTATCCATTGATATATATTCATGCTTCTTTTTTCACTATAAGCCATCTAATTATGTCAAACTTCTATCCCTTTGGAAATGTTTGGAAATACCAACTTTACTTGTATATTTTTCTTACACATTTTGACACTTCAATTCACTTTGATTTGATCTCAAATCTCTTATAGAATTAGAGATCTTCTATTTTCAATTATAATTCAACTTTAAGAACATTTTTCTTGAAAATATTTTTCAATTCTTCCTTTTTTATTAACAATTAATATTTATTATTTTGCGCTTTTTTATATTATCTTTACGAAGACTTATTTCTTCTAGCTGAGATAAAAAATATGAAATATAAAAATAAAATCGCTTTACGAAAAATTTATTTTTGAAATCATTTTCAAATAGTTAATTACAATATATTGATATATATATATATCAATGCATTATATTTTATAATTTAATTATTTGTATTATCGCATATAACTTCTCTTATATATAAAATTTTCTTATATTTCTTAAACGATGATATAAATTAAATATTAGTTTTATAGTAATTTTAGTTATATAATTATAAAGTTTTTTATTATTGCCCCTAAAAATTGGTTTATTAAAAAATATATGAAATTTTGAATCAATTGATTAATAAATATATTCTTTATGTTGTAAAATATAACATCACAAAATATTCTTTACATCAAGGGTCATCTAAGCGTCTGAAAACAACATTTATTGATTTTGCTCAAATTTCAAGCTCCAGTTCATTATTATAAACAAAAAGTACAAAGATTAATAAGGAGTTGTATATGGAATATCTTTTAAGTAAGAGAATAAAGCAGTATAATTCAATTAATATTAGAATTATTTCCAATTCCACTAAACTGAGTTTGTAAATTATTTTATTAAAATACGTTTGCATCTGTACCATATCAAATTGTTTAATAAATATATAAGTATGTATTAATGTGTTAATATGCATGTGAATATATTAATTACCTAGCATTTGTAATTCAGTGAATTATAATTAATAAATTTTTTTTTAAAAGATTATTTAAATAAATATTTACAATGAACACGTATTCATAAAATATTTCTATATACTTCAAATATAGTCTAAAAATTTTTAATTACATAAATTTCAAAATTAATTTTTTGATATTTAAGTATTTATGAAAAGTATTATACATCAATTTAAAAAATATACTGCATAATTTTGCTATTTTAAGACTAACAATAAAAAACTTTAAAAGTTATATTAGTATATAATTAAGTAATTTTATTCTTCGACATAGTTTTTTTCTAACAAGAACAATATACCTTTTCCAACGATATGTTAATATTTTTAAATTATTCAAAGGTCAGTAACAATGTTTGATATGATATTATTATTTGTCATCCATGAAGTTACCTTTTATTCTAATAATTTTTGCTTGAATTTGCTTGAGAATATATGTATTAATTTTTTCTATGACACTCATAAATATGTGGATTAGTGTATTAAACGAAACATCATTTTTTAATAGCTGGTTTTAATTTTACTGTCTATATAAAGGATAATATTTTCATTCAAATGAAATCCAATATATGTTAAATTTATATTTCTATATTATTCACACAATGATTGATCCTGCTATATAGTAGTAACTTTAGATTTTCTCTGTTGAAACAGAGAGAGAAAAGATATTATGAACATATATAAAATTACTATATATAATTCAAATAAAAAAATAATTTCTTACATATTTTCTATATTTCTATAAAAATAATATTTTCTTAATATACAAAATTAGAATATAAACTAAATATATCTCATAATTATAAAAAACTTTTTTTATGATTCTTTCATTTAAAATAATTTTAATATTTATATTGCAGGTATCGTTATTAAATATGTAACATGTTTTATATTTATGGCTTCTAATTTAATACCAAATATATAGCTACTATTACGAATATACATGACTTACCAATTGTATTCATAAATTAAATATTCATTAGTTAGGTAGAAATTCTTGATATAACCTCTAAAATTGCATCTTTTAATATAAATAAGATTTTATAAGACTTATAATAAATCTTTAACTCTAATTTTTATTTACTAATCCGTAGGCAATCATATCAGTACTTGCATTATTAATACAATCAAATTAATACAATCAAATATGAAAAAGATTTTCTTATATATATATGTGTATTTCATTATATACGTAAATGATAATTAAAAAGGTATTTTGAAAAACATGATAAGAAAATACTAATTATAAGTGTTTCTTTAATATTATGTATCTTGAAATAAATTTATGATTTTTATATTAGACGTAAAATTTTGTTATAGAAAAGAAAAGAAATGCAGTAATATATAATTTATACTTTCAACTAGTACAGTAGACTGGCAAACATGTTATAATACAAAGAAAACATCATGAATGTTTTATATAATTTGTTATGTAGTAAAAGTATATCTAAAGGAGTATGATACACAAAGAAACATTATAGATCAGCGAAGCACAGTAGATAAACTTTCGCAATGAAAATTGTACGTATAATTATTTCGATTGATCAGATTTAAAAGAGCAATATATAAGGCTAGCAGTTACAACAGTGCAGGATATATTTGGTGATATTGAAGTATAGTTATACAAAGCATTGTAATGCTATAATATCAAGAAAGTAATTATTAGTAAACTTCCTTTACGGGGTATTGAACAAAAGGAGTAAACTAATGAAATAAAATAAAACACCGGACACTTGAAAAATAACAATTGTCAACGAGTAGTATAAAATAATACTGTTAACCACAAGGTTTTAAATGCACGAAATGTTGGTAAAGAAATTAAATAAATAGCATCTATGAATCTAAAGAGACTAATTTTAAGTTTGCAAATTAATCATTTAATAATTTACTATTTGTATGCGTTTTTTTTTATTAAAAACTGAGTCGGTTGTTTAAAAGTTAGAACATAAAAATGACAAAAATATTAGAACGAAATTAAGAAATAAATTATTATTGTTCATTTAATTTCTAAATTGGAAATAAACCTGGTAATATTCATTCTATAGTGTAACATTTATAGATATAATTTGAATAATATATTTACAAAATTTGCGAAAGTATAAGTTTCTAATTTTATAATTACACCTATAAATTTCAATTTAAATAATGAATAATGTAATAAATAATGATCCAATATCGATAGTCAAATAAATATACGAGAAGATTAATTATTATTACATACCTTCTCGCCGCATACCCATTTTGAGACACTTTTTAAGTCGACAATATTGACATTGATTTCTGTGATGCTGATCTATAGGACAATTACGATTACCTCTACAAGAATACGTTAGATTTCTTCTGACACTTCTTTTAAAGAAACTTTTGCATCCTGAAACAAATTCAAATTTATAAATATAGAAATTATATACATTTTTTATTAAAACATTTTATCAGTAAAATAAAAATTATTTAATTAAAATAATTAAATTATATCGCAAATTGATGTTATATAAATAAATTGATTACATAAAATTAATATTTTATACATAAATTAATATATTCTTAATTATTAATCAAAATTATTTTACTTTATGATTACAACAATATAAAAAAAAATTATCCATGAACATAAATGTTTTTTCTCCTACTTTTAATTTATTCAATATTTATTGTAAAGTATCCATTTTTTATATAATTTGTGAATTTCTAAAATTAGTGTATCTAAGTATTGGATACATAAGCCTACAGGACAATATATACATTTTAAATGTAAAATATTTGAAACTAAATATAGTAATGAAAAAAATTATACTATAACATAAATTTCATAAGACTATTTCAGTTAAATTATCTTTTCGCCCATGTTAAGAACGTGTCTAGTATATTACTTCCAAAATTATATTAAAAATATATTTAAAAGTGTACCAAATATTTTTTATTAAGATCAAATATATCCATTTCAACTATTATAGACTATAAACTATTTTTTAAACCTGTTACAAAATTAATTAATTTATTTTCAAATATAAACATTTAGCTTTAAATAATGCTTTAGTCTTCACTTACATTTGTATGTCAATTGTACATAAGGATATAAATATTGATATTTATTGTACAAAATAATATCCAAATTCAAATATTTACAGATATTTTCAATTATTTATTTTCATCTTCGGCATAAATCGCATAGTAACATTCATTAAAAATAATATGATAAATTATAGTTTTTAAATGAGTAAGATTGCTGAATCGTTCGAGCCCCTTTTTTTTTGTTCCTTTTAAAATAATGAATTACTATAAATAGACATAAAAACAAATATTAAAATTATTAAAATAAAAATTAAAATTAATCCTATACTATTTGAAAATATAAAATTAATAATAAGTATTTTTATAATTACTGCTTACATATTTAATTATATGAATACATATATTGATTGTAATTAACTCGTGCTTTGAATGAAATTTTAATTATGTCGAATTAAATTAAATGATAAACCTAACATAATATAAACAACAATGATACATATGAGTTCACAAGAACAAATATTTTCTTATTAAAAAATGTGTGTTAATTAAGCGATATATTAACACAACTTTCTAATTTATTAAAACTACCAACTAATTTTTACTTATATAAGCCTATATAATCACATCGTGATTATTAAATATTTATCAGATAATTAAGTTACTGTATGTATCGTTTACAACTTATATCACACCTTTCTTTTATTATTTCAATGCGCTCATTTTAATAAACTCATTTATTACTAATACAGAACAAAATTCAATTTATACGTAAATGTTAGAAATATATTTATCTATACATAAAGTGACACTACAAAAAGTTGGTTATATAACCAATCTTAATAATAAATGAGACAAGAATCAATATACATTCATATAATTTTTCTATGAAATATATTTTTGCAGATAATAGTTAATGCATTTGAATATACCAAATTTATTATATAACTCTTTATATATACGTATCATATATTATTATTGCATGCAGATACCTTACATTGGGACATATATAAATAATAATTTGCACAATAATGATGTATTCTAAGGAGAGACAGAAAGAAAAGTCAATCTAATTCATCAATTAAAAATTTAAAAAATGGTGGAAAATTATAGCATTACCATTAATTATGAATATTGCATAATTCATTAAAAATATTATGGTCCGTTAATATTGACAACAGATCATCATTACACCATATCGATTATAAAAAATTGAGTATGATTGACCATCAGTACAATTTTAACTTACTGTTGACGTAATGATGGTTTTATTTCTTCTCATTTTTCCTCTTCTAACTCAAGTCTTAAATGCCTTATTGCAGATGTAACATCGTCTGATATAAAACAAATTCTAATAACATTATTTAGTTATAGATTCCAATATTCTCATTTTTGGACTCTTTCACTTTATACGTACTTTTATAAATAACATATTGATATGAAGATTATAGTATATGATATTAGTAAGTATACATATTCACACATATACATACATACACACACGCATACACACACACACGCACACACACACCTACGCACACACATATATGTATATATTACATTGATAAAAGATAAACATAAAGCAAGAATTCACCTGTTTTTTTTAAACATCTATAGCGTACTTTTTCATTTACAATACATAATAAACACTTTGCATTATTGAAATTATTAAAATTATATTATTAAAATTATATATTAAAATTTTAACTTTTAATATATATTAACCATGAATTGTACTACTTTACAAAATTACTCTTGTATATCATTTTTTCTAAATATATTCAAATAATGCTTCACCACTAAGAAGAATCAATATATCTACAGACTTATAAATTTATTCTAAATTTTTCTTTTTATGTTTTTCTTTTAATGCTTTGATATATTTAAAAAATACCTTCATTATATAAATATTAAATCATAAATATATATGCATAGATTAAACTTATATTATTTATATATTCATTTTGAATAGTTTTTAAATTTAATAGTTTTAATAATTTTTATAGTTTCTATAATTAAATAGAAAATTTCTAGCACATTTACATTATAAATTAAATTATTTCCACTGTATTATGACTTTTGTTTTCACTATCCTTCTTTTAATTTTATTTAATGCATATATATAATTTTAGTTTCTTATGTGCAAGAGTAGGTATTTGAGAAGTTACTTATTCATTTTCCACGAATCCCTCTTTCAATTGATTTTCTCTTATTTCCCTGTATATTGCTTTTATACAACCTATTGTATAAAAGGTATATTGATATTTGATATATATTGATTTCGATAACTATTCTGGTTCAGTTGTCATCCAAATTAAATTACTAATAATTTATACATATATTTCAAACACTACATTTTTATTTTATGTTTAAATTAATAAATATTCGATTAGGAAATAATAATTATTATTATAAGTATACATTTATAACAATAAATAAAGAAATAAAATTTATTTATACTTATTAAAATGTAATATTTATTAAAACATTTATTCTATATTATATATAAAATACTACCAAAAATGAATAATTTATATTAATTAAAAAAAATGGCTACCTAATTAATCCATAAATAACACTATGCAAATAGGACGTGACGAGTGTCATATTTTTATAAAAAATTTTCTCAAAATTACATGCGAATAAGATATAATAATTTTTGCTTTATTTAATAAAATATTTTGTTTATAGAAACTAACTATAAATATTTAAAATTCATTATTCATACATTTGTATTTCGTACATAACTATTTTTTATATTAATAAGAGATTTTATTTTTACTTTATAATAATAAATTCTTTTTATTTACGAATATCAAACTCTGATTTTTGTAGATTAATTTCTTATTAATTGATACAAAGTTTGGTCTTAGAGATATGAAAACCCGTAGACATTAATAAATACATATAACCGTATTGGAAAGTATATTCGTTCATATTAGTCTAAAATTATATATGTTATCTATTAAGATATATTTCAATAACAAATCCGAAATTAACAAAATGGAAATACATTAACATGGTTTTGATTTTCTCCTTTTAATTATATGTAATTGCTCTTATATTTCTTAAATATAAAAGAAATTTAACGAAATGTATGTATTAAATTGTACATGTCAATATATATAATATATTTCGATTTTAGTATTAAATAAACTAAATTTAATCAATATTCAAAATACGTTCTTTGTTGTTCGAAATTTTTTAATGTGATGTTTTTCTTAAATTTTTTATTTTGTTAATTCTTTTAGTGTAAAGTAAACTATATTTTTTACAATTACGAAAAATAAAAATCGATATTACATTTTTTATAATGAATATATTTATTTTATTATAAATATATATATTTCCTTACCTTAATTCCCAACTGTCGAAACGATTTATAGTTCAAATAATTATTATGGTCTTTGATTAATTTCAGATTATATTAATATTTACTAAAAATTATTTATAATGTTTAATATGATCATTCATATTTTTAGTGATTCACAATAAAATAGTTTTATTGAAACTCCTCTCATGTGATCTGTAACAGTTGGAAAGTAAAGTAACAATTACTTTAAATTATAAAATAAACTAAGTATCACGAAAGTTTTTAATATAGCTATTCAATTTAAAATCGAAAAGTAGTATTTAAAGAAAAAAAAATCGTTTAACAAAATTATAAATTAAAAACTAACCCAAGTTAATTGTATTTTCATAATACCAGTGAAAATAATTTTATATAATTTATAATTATATAATTAAAATATTTAAAAATTATTTTATATTAATATAACTACTCTGATTATTTAGAATATAGATTTTCCTCAGATAAGTGAACGCTGAACATGGATTCAAATTTTTTGAAAATATATAAATAAATACTTCAACAAAATTGATTTTCAGTAAAAAAATTAAAAATTTATTTTTTTCGGTCACAGCTTTATGCATGACGATTTGATATCCATAGTATTTTTACAACGAAATATATATAAATATCAAGTACTTAATAAAAACTGTGTACATGTGTTGGAGTAAAAAACAGTTATAGTTCAATCGGTATCATTATTCAGGCGAAAAGCAAAATATAAATTTATGATTACACAGTAACAGGCAACGATGTTCGATTTTACTAAAAACATACTAAACGTAATTAACTTTTTAAAATATGTATTAACTTTATTGTTTTATATATAAATATAAATGACAAAAGCATGAATATCTTAGTAATGCATTTATCGTTATGGACAAAATTTTGCTAAAAATTGTGAATATTCATACAATCAATAATTACTAAAATTATATTTTTTTTAAATATTGATATAAATTTATTATACTGATAAAAATGTGAAAACTATTTAATAAAATTTATTGGTAATATTTCAAAAGTTCTATGTAATATTTACTACTATTAGAACTTTATTACTATTGTTAGAAGTCATAAATTCTTATTAACATCATTTGTAAATATACCATTTATTATAAAAAATTAATAACATAGAAAATTATGTAATAAATCGTTATAGAATCTTTGCTTTTAAAATTTTTAGCAATATTTGATAAATTTTAAAAACTCAGAGTAATTACAATAATATAAGAATTTTATATTAAATATTTAAGGTTGATATATCAAATGAGACATTAATATTAATAGCTAAATATTAATTGAATAAATTAGAATTAAAAATATACAAATTTTGATACAGTTATGTCAGTAATGTATAATAATTAATGGAACTTAGTTATGAACAAAAATAACAGACCATACAACGCTTTCTTATCAAATTAAACAATTTTATCTCTTTCAATATTATTATGTGAATAAAAAACCAAAAATATACAATTTTATGAAAGTAAATCAAATATCAAAGTAAATATCCAACTTATAATTAGTTAAACCATTATTCATTCAACTATTCTATGCTATTGATATCAAAACAAATATAATGTACAATATTAAAAAATCATATAAATTATTTTACAAATACTTTTTAGATTCTTTTATAAATATTTTTGTATAAACAAACTAACTGGTCTAGTTTTTATTCATTGTAACGCTACAGTAATGCGCACTATCTTGTCAGAATTGTTATATGACGTATATTATAAATTATATTCTTTTATAGTGCTTTTGCAAACCATATGCAATTGTAAATTAGATGTTCTAAATACTGATAAGAAAGTAGATATGAAACCAAAGTTACTTTGTATAATCAAACTTGTCCTCGAAAAGTTCCCATTCACTTTGTACATCGGTCAATTTATATAAATATAACGTTGATAATGAAGATATATAGCATGAAAGTCCATAAATGTTAAAAATCAGTCGTGCAATTATTAATTATTAAAGTAAATTTATTTAAAACGGTGTGACAGACTGCCTATTTACTAACGTAGTAATCTACAAAGTAGGTATTTTACATTAAAATTTATCATATATAAAATCCATCAAACCTTTAAATGTACTTATTATTCTTCAAAATATATCATATCTTATATCTGTCATTTCTTAAACTTTAGCTTATCTTATACCGTTATATCTAACATTAACCTGTAATTATAAATTATCTCAACATCTAACAACAAATTTTTACTTCTTATTTTGACGGATATCATCTGCAGTAGTAAAATATTAAAATCAGTCTTGGTACAACACCGTTATCTGTTAAACTTTAAAATTCAGAATATATGTAGTTTAGTATAAAATTTAATTATTTAGATTAAAAATACTGTAACCAACATATGTCAAATATTGATTTTTAAAATACAATAAATGGAACTAATTGCATCTTCACTTGTATACTATACAAGCGCCAAAAATATAAGTATTTTATTGTTTATTATGGGCAATAAATGCATATCGAACTTTATAGATATAATATTCCTCAAGACGATAAAACACAAATGACAGCAATTAAAATTAAATTACATATTACAGAACTTACTTACCACACTTGTCCATTAAATAAACCTAATGTGAAGAATCCCATGATATCATTGTAAATCATAGGAAATCTCCTATTCATAAATATAAACTACAACTTTCCGGAATTTTCCAGTCAATAACTCAATCTTAAATTTATCGTTAATAATAATCAATTATTGTCATTAAATATAAAAACGAATAAACATATTTTAATTTATATTAGTTTAAATATGGAAAGTTTCTTTTCGAGATATTTCTCAATAATATTATAAAAACTTTGATTTGTATGGTTCATATGTACACCAATTTACCATCTATTGATTTAAAAAAAATCTATATAAATAATTAATCCACGCTATTTAATATCGCTTTGCAGATCACTATTAAATTAATATTTATATTAAAATATTACTAGTTGAAATATCAAAATGTAGACATTTACATTACCACATGTACATTTGTCCTTTGCAATGCTTTGTATTATCATATAGTATTATAAATCATTTGCTTAATCATTATTGAATTTCTTCGACAAATATTTATATTTATTTATTTATAATATTTATAATTACTTCAAATTAATTTTATATATGAAATTAAGTGAAAAATCTTATATAAGCCCCCAAAAAGTTATTCCCTTTTTAAATAAAACATAATATATATGTTTTTTACAATCTTAACAAATAAAATCCATACAGTATTTCATATTTTCTGTTACAAAATGAATAATCTTTAAATTTTCAATATTATTTCAATGCTATAACGTAAAACAAAGTTTTATACATAGACGAATTAAAATTTTTGTATATTTCCTTATTAATATAAAATTTGTTATAATAATAATTAATTTTTTATAATTATTATAACTACATAACTCATATATATTAAAACAATTATTATTTATATTATATAACATACATATTAGAACAAATTATTATTATAATTAGATAACTTATATAAATTAAAAAAAAAAAGATTATTATACTAAGAAATTACATGTTAATAAGGAAATATACAAACATTTTAAATTATTTATCCAATGAATAAAATCCAATAAGGAATTTTATATTATATAAATTGCAGGCTGAATTTTATTTTATAATTAAGATACATATATACAAACAAAATTAAATTTAAACAAAATAGAGATTTTGTAAAATTAAATTACATCATATTATAAATCTAAAAATTTGTGCAAATATATAAAAATAAGCTCAACTTTTTTTACTTTTGTGATAACTCTTGAGTAAGTGGTAAATCAGTGTGTGCATGCAATAAATCTTCGAAATTTAAAATTACAAAAAATTTGACTACAAGAATATTATTTAAATGAATTATTATTATATTGTAAACGTACACCTCATTTTTAAAACACATAAAATAAAGCTGTAAAGAATATTTTAATGTACAGATATACAAATAATCACAAAACTTTATAGCGACATAATTTATATAAATTTTTTAATGTTTAAAATATAATAATATTGGTATATATTAATATTAACAAAATTTCAATATGAATAACATTAATAAAATCGTAGATATAATTACACACTTTATAATAAAATATATAAAATACTAATAGTATAAATAATTAACTTTATTAATTGAAACGCAAATTATAAAATATAGAATAGTCTGTAAAGAAACAAAACTAAAAAACAGTGGAATTCACTTTGTTCGGAATGTTTGACTAGTTGTTGAAAATTAATAACGTACTTTGTTTATAAAATGCTTCTATGTATTAACATATTCAATGCAATTACAATGAATTATTAATATTATTTTTGATAAATTCTAATTATACTTGTTATTTTAACTGAAATGCATTTTAAATTAAAAGAAATGTTAGTTACGATGTATTTATCTTTTATCATATACTCAATTTCATTTAATTATAATTAATCCCTAATATTTAATTTTTATTGTATCTAATTAAAATAGTAAAGAATATTTTAAAGCAACACATTGACACGCGTCAGAGATATGCAGTTCTCACCTGTTATTTATTTTCTAGTTCGTTTTTACACGTTTCATAAAACGAATGATATTTATCAGATAAACGAAATAACAGAAATACAGAATCACTGGTACTCCTGAATCAGAAAGAATGAGTACTTTAAATCGGAATAAAAATATTACTTCTTACTTTTAAAAATTTACTTTTTAAAAATAATTCTAAATATATCTCGTCGATTGCATAAAATAAGAGTAACTACAATGAACTTTTAACGTAAGAGTAAAAACTAGTCACAAACATAAGTATAGGAAAATGATTGAAATTAAAAACGAAATAAATTTAAACCTAACTTCATAAATATATCAAATATTAATATACGATAATGAATAATAATCTTTTGATTAGTATATAATTTAGTACAGATGAGATAAAGAGCTTAAATATCATAATGAGATCGAAGTAATATTCTTTTATCTATTAGAAACAAAATATGAATATCTAATTAAATGTTTTATATGAGAGATTGATATAATTTTACAAAAAAAAGAACTTTGTACTGAAAACTAATTACTGAAAAATTTAATATTTTCCAACTTTGTATATTTGTAACAATAAAAAGAACGTTTAAAGAAAAGTGGGAATTTGTATTTAATTATAAGTTATTATTAAAAATAATTCGTTATAACTGTATAATGTATCTCTCACACCAGTTATTAGATAGCTTAATGTAATAAAGTCATATTTAAACACAAGATTATTTATTTATATAAATAGACCATTTTTATTTTAAATATTTTTAATTATATATATAAAAATGTATGTCATAAGTATGGAGATTAATTATTTCTCTAAAATATTTTACAAATATTATTTGTTATTAAAAATAAAATAAATCATATTTTTTGTGTTTACTTAAATTATGGTATATTTGTAGTTTTTAATAAATACAAAAGGCGAATTTGTAATAATAATTATTTATTTCCTTTATTAAATCACATTTATATATATTTGTATACTCAAATATATATTACAAAGTTCAAACTCTGCGATTTTGCAATAGTCGTATTATTAATTTGGAAAATATAACAATATTTTGTGTTTTATCTATTTAATTTATTTAAATTTGTTAATTGTTATGATAGTTCTTTGAATAATTTGAAAATAATACAATTAAAAGATCTTGAAATTTATAAAAATAGATAATGTTAACTATAAACGAAATATTTTGTACATTAGTACATTTTTAATATTCATATTTCTAACTATTTATTTATACACATGTGCGCGCGGGCACGTACACACGCACACACACACACACAAAACAAAATATATTTGTTTTCAATACTAATATAAATATAGTGAAAAACTAATAAATATTATTGCAGAAATATTAGTTTTTCTGAATATATATTAGCGTTGAAAACAAATATATATTTCTTTATGTACACATATATATAAATAAATAGGAAGAAATAAATGAATATTAAAAATGTACTAATGTACAAAGTATTTCGGTTATAGTTAACATATGTGTGTGTGTGCGTGTGTGTGGGGGGTGATATATATATATATATATCATATTTAATTACTTTAATAGAATTTGTTTGGACTTTAAAGAATAATTTTTTTTTAATTTAAATTATCTTTAAATCTATAATATATTTTTCTATGTATATCGACATTAAATGAAATTAATTAATTACTTTGACGTTTAAAGTTAAATCTTGTATAAAATTAAAATTATGAACTAAATATATAATACATAATAATATATTATACGCAACATTTTCAGGTTTAATTAAAAAAACTCATTAAATATTTAATTTAAAGATTAGATTGTTATCATTTTTATATTATTTATTATTTAGAAAATTTAGTAACTTTCATTAATTATTATCCTATAATATAAAATTTTACATAGTTAGCTTAGAACAAAAAAAAAATTAATACATCAATTAAAAGCATTTAGTTTGTAGTTAGTATGCAAAGTAAATAAAAATATTGTTAACTCATATATAGAAAGAATTATTTTGTTTTTAAACAATTTTTTTTCAGACAAATTTACATAGAACAAAACAATATGAAGAATTTTTATGAATTAATTATATTATTTTATAAATGAATATTTTGTTAAAAAAATACTGGAATTATTTAAATATTAATTTTTAAATTTATATATTTTTAATAATTTATTCTTACTATTTTTTTTTAATTAACAGTATGATTATTTATTATGAAATATTAATTTTATTAATGATATTAGTATTATTTCTATTAAGTATTATTTATAATTATATATATATATATATATATATATATATATATATATTAATTATTAAAATTTTCTCATAAATTATTTATATATTTGCTCACCTTCACAAGTAAATTGTCCATAATGTTTTCCACTACTTTTATCACCACAAACTACACATTCAATATTCGATGATTTGTCTGTTTGAGAACTTCCAGATTGTGAACTGTTTCCTTGACTTCCAGGCGTAGTACTTTGAGGCAGGGGATCACGAGTTAAAATAGACGCAGAATTCATAAGACACGTAATATCTTCAGGGACTGCAGTTGATGTTAAATGTGTTGGCGTAATTGGTATATTTGTTCCTAACTGATTAGAATGAACAGTATGATTGCTAACACTGGTTAATATAGTTGCTGGATCTCGCGAAGCCCAAGAGGGCGGCGGAGCTACCATCGCCATGGAGGCGGTGGTGCTTCGCGCTGAAAATCCCAGCTCCAATGTGGCTACCGAATTAAAATTAATGCAAATAAATTTTTATGAAACAAGTTATAGAGTTATTATTCAAGGTACATCATCACTATTAATTAATGACGTTAAATACGGATTCGTTGCATTACATTTATATGATTGAAAATATGTAAATTGTCACTTTTCTACAATGGATAAGTTCAAAATTTATAAAAAGTTATTTTATTACACTTTAGAAATAAACACTGAACTTAATTTTTCATATTTCTATACACACGCGCGCGTCTATCTTCGTATTTGCACAGTCCCGCACGAGCGTACGCTACACAGGCACGCGTAGAATCTTATAGAATAATATACATAAACATGCAGGTGTGATTTTATTTATTGAAACATTGTTAAGATACTTTAAATAAGTTTTTAACTATTCGTGTAAAATGTGTAAAATAACCGATGCACATAATAAATTATTTATTTTTTATAAAATTTTTTATAAACTATTTATTTCCATATTATATTTATTACGACATTGAACAGTAGTAAAAAATCTAAATTTTCATTATGCAATAAAATTTTACACAATTAAATGAATACCCTCAAAATACACATAGTAATTATTTTATAAAATTTTGAAAATGTCATTATCAATAAAATTTATTTTATAATAAACAAAAATAATATTCAATATACAGATTAAATATATCAATAATATATAAGGTTCTAATGTAGTTTTTTTAATAATATATTATAAATTTAAAGAGATATATGTATTAAATTTCAGTCATTTTCAAAACATAGCCTGGCTTACATTTATACAAAACTACGAAAAGAAACTGTAGTTATTGAACTTATGCTCACTACTGCACTCAGGATCATCCAAATACCAACTGCACTTCTGCTCGACCCTTGACACTGCTTCAGTCTCCCAGTCTGAAATGCTTACTGGTTTCTTACAGTAAACTTGTTTCCATGGTTACGAAGGTGGAGTCAAAATAGAAACATGCCCCGAGATTATTTTCATTGGCTCCTACTACTTTATCCACTACATTCCCAACAAAAATTTTTTCCTATTATTACTAAAAGTAGTTTTTTAATATAAGCATATAAAACAAACAGACCAATTTTTAAATTTGATATCAAGTATTTTTAAGAAGAAAGTATAATTTAAAATTCATTTGAATTAGTTTCAATGAATACTTATTCAAATATCAAACAGACAATTTAAAATATTATCAAAAACTTATAAATATATAAATTAATGAAAATTTGGCTAATATTTGATTATAAAACAAAAACAAAACATTTTAAAATTATTAATTTATAATTCATCTTCAGCATTATATTATTTTTTTAATTACCTTATATAAATTTAAAATTATAAATCACACAATACATATGTTATGATGACTACAATTTTTTTGAGATACTACTATTATTTTAAAATTACTATCAAAGTCATTCTTAAAAATACATTCATTTGACAATTAGGTATATATTCAAATTTTAAAGACTTCAAAATAAAAGTATCGTCGAGTATTTTTGTATTGATATAAATTTGTATTTAATAGTATTATTTTAGAAGAACTTATTATACGTTGATAAATAAATATGTTAAAATTAAGCATTTATAATTGTATCTATATTTGTTTTTTTGGAAATATCAAATTATGCATTGTTTTTCTTGATTTAAATACTTGTAAATAAGTTACTAAAATGCTTTGTACACATTTGTGGTTAATATCTATAGCATATTTAGTAATATAGTAGAGCAATTATAGTGACTTTAAGTAGAAATTATATTTTAATAATTTTTCAATAATTAAACATAAATTTTAATTTATTTTTACTATGTTACGAATTTAAAAATTTGAGTAATCAATCATGACTAATAATATTAAAAATTTTAGATTTGTGTAAATATTAATATTTATTTATACTACTATTATCATATATTTTTAAAATGACTACAGAAATGTACTGTAGATGTATAAAACTTTAATATAAATAATATATATAATATTTATATAATATTTATAAAATTTAATATAAAACTTTCTATTTATATTAAAGTTATACATATATTTTACAATACATATATATTATATAGAAAACATGCTAATTATATTTGGTATATTGATACATATAGTAATGTTTTTCAATTATTCTATATATAATTCTATATATATAATTCTATTAAACACTTTTTTATACATTTTTCGTAATATAATAATATAATTTAATTAAAAATACTAACATTTTGAATAGTGATTTTCATAGTTGAAAAACTTGTAGTAAAAATATTTAAGATTTAAAAAGAAAGTAATTTTTATTTATTATTTTTAATTAAAATTTATATAATCAAATAAAAATCCAACTATAATATTTATTAACTTTCATAAATTTAATTCTATAAATTATTCATACATCAATGTATTGAAATTTGTTTGTCCCATTGTATAAAAATATAATTATTTTCAATTATTTTCCTCATTTCTAAATATTCTCATTGAAAATTCTGATTTATTTAAATTTAGTATTTTCAAATTAAAATTATTGTCAAAATATAAAAATTAAACTAGTTACATCAATATTATGTTCGATATATATATTAATAATATTAGAATAATATTAATATTGAATAAACATTATTTAATTTAAACGACCACAATAAATTTAACAATATATAAATACTATATTAAGAATGATTTCGTGTCTATTATTTAATGATGATAATTTTTTTAATTTCAAATATTTCTAAATAATTTTTCAAATACTTTTTTGTATAATAATAATATGAAGAGTAAAAGGTATAAAATACATTATCACAAAATTATACAATGTACTTCTTTTTTCATGTCATATATTTTAGTGTAATAATAAATAATATAGTAAAAATATTTTAACTATTTAAAATGTAATGCATATATTAAGAAAAATTATATTATGATCTGACTATTATGAGTTTCAATAACATAAATAGTAGGTGTGGTCTAATGGTGCCAGAGGTAGTGTTGGAGGAAGTGGGCGTGGTGTATTATTCATGATAAGTCATTCGTACTCTAAATCTTGTTTCGTATTGGTATAAACAGTGGGTGTAAGCTATCACTGTACAAAATTCATATATTTGATACATAGTCAGAGCGAAATAGTAGAAAAAGTATGAAAACTAGTAAAGGTATCGTATGTTCAAATCTTTATCCTATTACCTAAGTACATATAGTATTAATTAGTGGGTATTAATTATACAGGAAACACATTATAAAGTTATATGGGCTAACTATACATCATAAAACGTTTTATGTAAAAAATTATGAGACAAAGAACGATTAATTTTTTCGTGTATCAGCAAATATATTACATATAAATTTTACTTATTAAATATTATCGTAGATATTTATATTACATATATCTTTTTAGATGTAGTAAATATCTGTAATATATATACTTTTTTACATGCTCACAATTTAATGTTGTATTATTAAAATAAAGAAATATTAAAATAAAAATATATATATCATTATTACTATGCATATAATTGATTTGCATATAGTAAATATATAATCATTATTTTTTAACTTTTATTTAATGCACGACTGTGCAATTTCATTAAAATCACAAAGTATAACATCATATATTATCAAATTTCATTTTCTATTATAAATGAGAATTATTTAATTATTTTAATAATATGCACCTAATGATTAAATTGAATATGATTATATAGTCAGTCTTTTCTTTCGTTCCACATTTTTTAAGTAAACTAAAAATCAAAACATTAAAATGATAAAACTGATTTTTTTAATTTTTTATTGAAAATTAAAATTTCTTTTTGATATTACAATGATAAAATATATTATACTACTATTATATTTGTTTTAATAGAATCAATAATTTCACATTTGATGTTTTATTTAATTTATTTCTTTTTCAATATTTATATTTCATATTCATTATAGTCACGATGACTCAAAATTATGCTCTTTATTTGGAATTATTGAAAAAAATTAGTTATTATAACGTTTAAAATAATGTAAACTTAATGTATTTAGTTATAAAATATTTTATTTATGCTGCAGCAGGAAAATTATATATTTTATCGATCAAACAATATGAATAAGTATATGATATAGTTTTTTCGATATAATATAATTTAAAAAAAGGTATTATTACAAATATTCGTATATAAATCCATGCGTTGAAATAGTTGATAAATTTAATATCTATTTAATTATATATTATTAATATAATATATATTTATGAGAATATATATTTTTATATAACTACATTCGCCTATTTTTTAATGCGCTTATTCTTTTTAGATAAAAACTAAATATGTTTCAGTAAAAATATCAACGAGTAAACAATTACAATGCTCTATAATTAATAAATTATTCATTATAATAATAATTTCAAATTTTTTAAACTTCAATATTTTAGTCGAGAAATAATTTCATTTTATAAATTTAAGTATAAAAGTCATTTATCAGTTTAAATTAATACATTGTTTATACTAATAATGTATTGATATTTTTCTGGTATCTATTTAAAAATATTTCATTTCCAAATTTTATTTAAATATTTATATGTTATTTTATTAATTCATGCACTAATCCACAAATTTTATTATGATATAATTGAAGAATTAATTTTAATTCTATTAAAGTTTGTTTATTCGATAAATGTAATAACAGCATACAAGTAGAGTAAAGTTTTAGGTATCATCTATTCAAAGTTGATAAGTTTAATAATTATTAAAGGAAGAAACTGAAAAAGAAAAAAAAAGAATAAATTGATATTTTAGTTTTGATATACGAAGAGTGTTTATTATGATGTTCTTCTGTAAAATTTACGAAATAAATCTTGATTTCTGTTTCAATGAAAGCAAAAGCAGTAATATAATTACAGTCACAAAGTAATACAAACTTCATAAAAAAAATTAATCATTGATTGAATGAAAAAGTGTTCAACTGATAAATGAACTATAAAAACTGTTTATGGAAATTTCATTCAATCATACATGAAAAAAATTATTGTAGAATCAATAAATAATTCAAAGAACTAGTTAAATATTATATATATTAGGTAAAAAATATACGTTATGCAAAATATATTACGCAATAAATTAAAACTGAATAAATGTGACAAAAACAAAAATTTTAATGTTTTTAACTGGATTCAAGTTCCATTTAATTGCATTGAAGTTGGATTTAATATTAAAATATATCCACAACAACAGTAAGCCAATTAATTAAAATAATTACTATATTCACAAAGAAGATAATTTATTATTTGATCAATAACGTTCTAAATGAGAAACTATAAGATAATTTAAAAGATGATTTTTTAACTAAAACATTATGTTGAAAGTATTCACAAACAATATCTTGTATAATGAAAATTACATTTATTAATCAAAAGAATGTTTCAAATAATTGAGAAATAAGAACAAATAAAGTAAATCCTATATTACATATAATAATGTCATATTATATTCGTTTCTCACAAAAAGATATATTAACCATAGTAAAGAAAATCTAAAAGATAATAACAATACTATGATAAAGTCTGATATGTAGAGTAAATGAAATTAAAGTGACATAAATAAATTATAAATGATAAAGTATGTGTAGATAGATAATATTCCCAATGTCATTATAAAAGTAATATATTATATTTCAAAGTGATGTTCAATTCCAATTTTCAACAGATTTGAAAAATTATTCTTTTTTGTACATTGTACATTATTTAGATAATATTGCAAATGTAATTAGCAAAATAAAATAGAAAACAATTCAGATAAGATTGTTAGGAAAATAATAAAATGAAATAAAAAATATCTATAAAATTAGTCATAAGATATTAAAAAATTATTTAAAAAAATAGAATATATAGACAATAAAAAAATAAAATAAATTTGGAAAATTTAATGATCCTCTGATAATTTAATTGATAATGAAAACGTTAAAATATAGATTTCGAAATCATGATTAAAAAAAAGAAGTTTTAAAAAATTTATTAATATGTAATATTTAAAATAAATAATAAATTATTATTCCATTCTATAATATAATTATGTTAGTTATTTACCAAATAATCATATTTATCAAATTCAATGGAAAAAAGTATTGGTTTTTTATTCGATATTCGATTATAATACTCAATTATAATAAATATAATAAACAGAATACAAGAAATTTACAAAAATTAATTTTTTTAAACTACATAATCAAAATAAAGTAAATAGTTATTCAACGAGCCATGTAACAATTTAGAAAGATATATATTTCTGGTATTATAAAGAGTTTTAAAACTTTAATACAAAGTATTTTTTCAAGATTTATGTCAAATAAATATATATTTTATTGTATTATTATTATATTTCATGCAATTCTGAAAAGTATTACTAAAAGATTCAAAAAATATTAATTAAAACGTAGGTTCCAAATATGCACAATGAAAATTCATTATTTTAAATAGAAGTATTTTTATTGGATACTATATACAGCAAACATGTGATGCTAAATAAAATAAACATTTTTATTTGTAAAATATATACTCTAATTATTTGTAATACGAAAGATCGTAAAATAATACTAATACAACAGAAAAATTCTGCTTTTGTTTTCGTCAAAATATATAAGAATTTTCAATCACAAGATGTATTTACTATTTTGAATATGAAAGAAAATAATGATGACTGAATTACAGTAAATATAAACACAAGAAATATTTTGCATATGAAGTCAAGTAAAAACTTTATTGAAATTATTCGTAGCTATTAAAACTAATTTAATAAGAAAAATAAAGATTCGAAGATAAACTTGAATAATTGACAGAGTTGTTACCAAAAATTAATATAAGTAAAGGAACAAAAATACAAGTAATAATGTTAGAATAGATTATTAATAAATTACTTAAAATCTGAATTTTTACCATAGTTTTGTTGATTGGAATATCTGTTCAACATGTAATATACTATGGTTATTGAGATTCTTAATGAAATTATAATAGTTAATAATAATAATAACAATAATATATAGTAATAATAATAACTCAGGCACTATCTTTCTCTACTATAACGATGAAACAAATCTTAAGAGATTCTTATTAACATAAAATACTGATTTATTAATACACGCTCAAATGCATAATCAATATTTGTTTTAAATATACAGAACTATTTTCAAAATATTTAAAATTGAAATAAATCCGTATAAGTTGTTTTTATGATAACCTTTATTTGTTCTTCATATATGTATTATAAGGAATTAAAAGTTTAGTTTTTATCTATGAATACAGGGAAATAAAATTTTTTAAATTACTTATTAAATAAATTATTATAATTCTTTATAGTTTGTAAAACATATTTTATTTACTTTTCAGAAAATTTTGAACTATTTCTATAAAGATATTTAAAATCGTTTCAAATAATATATAAAAGATTGATTTTTTTAATTGTTCTTTTGAAAATATTTTATTTGAATAGGAAATTATATGATTTTGAATAAAAAAACATTAAATTATTAATTAAAATAATATATATGTATGGATATAAATTATATATATATATATATATATATATATATAAGTATTAATTATATATATTTAATTATACTTGCATAAGCAATTTTTAAACTTATAAATAATTGTTATTATCGTTTTAAAATAAATTATATTTACTAATTTATGCAAATTTATTATATATTTATAAGTTGATACTAATAGTTTTGATAGATGTGCCATAATAAATTCTTTAAAAACTTTAAATAATTTTTATTTATGAAGACATCTCTTTTAACATTATATTTAATAAACCCTGAATCAACTCAAATGTGACAGTATAGGGTTTTAATCAAAATATCCTTAACAATGGAATCCTCGATGGGGTTATTGTCTAACCCTCTTGCTTTTCCTTTTGTATTTACCCTTAAATATACATCATACCCTTCTTGTTTTCTCTTTCTGACCAGTTCAAATTTATAGTATGTCCTAACTTTTTTGTGAATATAGAATGCTACTCGGTTATCTCTTTTTGATACCACGGCTTATTCATTCGCACTATATTCTTGATATCAATGTAAAACCATACTCACTGTGGTTTTAATGTTCTGAAAAGGGACGTACGTTTCTTTTTCAATGAATTGCGACGGGGTGTTAGATGTGAATACATCTACCGATTGAAATTGAAACTCCACTACAATTAGAAATGACCATATGTCACGTAATCAATATTGGTACATCTTTGTAATAATCGAGAGTAATATTACAACCAAAAAGATTATATTCTAAATATATTACTATTTACTTTCCTACAAACATTTGTTTTATAAATTATTCATATTAATATTTATAATTTTGTTACATTTTTGATGTTATATAAAAAATAAAAAAAAATTATTTACAATTAAAAATTTGTTATTTCGTATATATGATTTAAATTATTTATTTAAACTTTTAATAATAAAAAATTGGGAAATTTGTGTAATCAATTTTAAATATTGAAAGAATTTATTATTTAACCCATATGTGTGTCGTAATAATTGTTAATTTATATAAATCTAATGTAGACCATAATATTATTTATTAATATCATTTGCAATATTATATATAGAATTATTCATATTATTGTTATTGTTATCGCTATTCTAATTGTATGAATTAAATATTAATCTCTTACAAAGTATATATTTTATATTTTTTTTAAATATTTGGTTTTATTTTTTGTTACAATGAACAATCACTTGATGAGCCGTTATGAACAAAAAATTTAATTACTATTTTGATATTTATTATTTATTTCAATTTTTATTATTAAGTACTTATTAATATAAAATTACTATTAATATTTAATTAGTAGAAATTAAATTATGTTTTTCAACACCCCTCATAATATTTTCAAATTCTACTAGTTTTCGATCTTTTGTAAATATTTTAATTATTAATTAGTTATTTTCAATACTGCTTCTCATTTTAACGCCGCTAATTTTCAAATTCTATTTTCATTCATTATTTTAGCTATTTATTTCCGAACTTGTAAAGCCTAATTAATGCTATAATCATTCATTTAATTGAATTATTACTTTAGTAGAGGTTTTTTAAATGCCGTTCATAAATGTTATTTGTTTATAATATTATACGATTGTTTTATTGTTCATTCGTATAGTAAAATTTTTGTATTTTATATTTGTCATATTTTTTAATGTATTTTATTTTAGCCATGTAACTATATCTAATATGTAGTTATGCATATTGTTTAGTTATGGCAGTGCATATGCATT
>NW_011948463.1:96247-96958 GCF_000503995.2 Ceratosolen solmsi marchali
AGCATTGTATAAATTATTTTATGTAATTAATACATTACTGTATGTTTTCATATTTTTTCGATATTATTATAAGTTATTAATACTGCTTATTAATATAATTCAATATTTCTATTCTTGGTATATTTATCTATTTTTTATATTCTTTATATATTTATACTTGTTCGAGAGTGAAAAGAAAACCTCTCGAATTATATTTACTAGAAAACCTTCAACAGCTAATAAAAAGGGAATTATCAAACGGATACGAAAAACTAAGAAAGTCTCGCCAAGGTTGCATGAGACTCGAAAAGGTTTGTACATCTGTGAACTCGTAAACAGCCATTTATTGCCTTTCATATTAAAGACGTAGTAATTGTTTTGAATGCAATGAAGACCCTTGCGACTTACCATCAAAACCCGGCTAGCTTGTTTACAAGAGTATATTTTGAGGATTAAAATATTTCTAAACAGTTGAATGAAAACATTTCTTAAAATCCGTTGCAACCCAAAACTCGGCATGCGCGACTCTCGACATTTGCGTCGCGCGTGTGCCTTCAATGCCACAAGGGCATACGCATGCATTGTTGTCAAGTACGACAACCGTTGCTGCTTGCATAGGCCAAGCGAAGACGCTTGACCGAAAAGCACCCCCACCACGATGAGCCCCGGAGAGGGGCAAATCTTCCACTTCACGCATTGCTGCCAGAGATACTCCTTCGATATTCTCTTTGT
>NW_011948463.1:97184-226261 GCF_000503995.2 Ceratosolen solmsi marchali
ACGGGGGACACCAGGAACACGCAGTCCGCGTGGGCAGCCAAGGGCCTTTCTTCCAAAAAAGACAAATCACACAGAGTTACAGTGAGCAGTCTGGGGAAAGGTCAAGTAATAGAAATTAATTGTCCAAGAAAGCCAAGCTTAAAAATTCACTCAACACAGAAATAAGTGCTAGTAATTCGTCACAAGAATAGTTCATGCTGGTGAGTAAAGGAGTCACGCCGCACATGACTCGTGTCCCTCTCACCGCTGAATCAGATTGAATTACGATATCGCTGTAAGTACGTTGATACATATTTTCTCTTCAATTATTGTCAGCCGGCGGCAGAACCGGCATAAGACAACATCAAGATTATCTTACACTCTCCACTCAGAAGTGTGCAGCAATTATTTACCTGTGCAATTTACATCAATTAAACGATTTCAAGGCATCTTGTGTAGTGACACCTCCTGTATAAGAAGCCGATCAAGAAATCATATCTTCATATAAGATACAAGAAGATTCTACAACATCCATATGTAAATAGTGTAATAAATTGTATAATAAATATAATTAACCAACTCTCACAACTCTTGTACAGCCCATATATCTCGCCTCTTCCTGAGCGTCTGCTACGGCGGGCGGCAAACTAAACTATTGAAACATTGGCAGTTCGAGCTAAGAATTACATCCCCACAATATTTCGAACAATATTAGTCTTTATTAAATAATCTTATTATTTATCATTATCATTATTTACTTGTATAAACTGATGTAGTATATATATATATATATATATATATTCATATTAAATTAAATTATTTAATTAATCATATTAAAATTGAATTAGTTTACTTTCTTTTCTATTTTGCTATTTTTTAGTTTTATTTAAATTTTTTTAAAAATAGAGCTCAAAATAAATTTGTCAATGGAAAATTATTATTAATAACTATTTTTTTAATTTAACAAAAATTTTATTATTTATTTATGTGAATTATTATACGTCTTCTATTTTATCAATACAATCAATATCAATTTGAACATTTCTTTTTAGTTTAATAATATTGTTGTTACAGTTTATGGACTGATATTGTCATTTAAGTACATAAATCATATTGCCTTCTGAAAAGAATATTGAAATATTTTGTAATTAATTTATTTAAACTTATACATAATTGCCGTACATTTAATATCAAATCAAGTTATGGAACCTTAATAATACATTTGCCTTACAAAATATTCTTTATTTTAAAACTTCAATTGATTATATACTATATTGGATATAAATTCATCAAATGCTCTCAGTGATAGAAAAATTATTATTATATTAGTAATTATATTATTAATTAATTTTTTTAGTAATTAATATATTAGTAATTAATTATTTTAAAGGTTTAGTTTATGGCTCGAACTACTCGAATACAATAGTTCAGTGGATTCGTTTCTCGTCAGGATAACTTTAAAGGAAATAATAAGTGACAGGGCTGAAAAATATTATGTATTTTAGTAAAACTGTTTGAGAATGAGAGACTCCTTTTTTTAAGACAATAAAACATCTGGAAAGTAATATCATGAAAATTGTATTTAAGACTTCAAAACTTTCCTGCTCATAATTATTTTGCACTAGTGTCATAAAACATCTGGAAAGTAATATCATGAAAATTGTATTTAAGACTTCAAAACTTTCCTGCTCATAATTATTTTGCACTAGTGTCATAAAACATCTGGAAAGTAATATCATGAAAATTGTATTTAAGACTTCAAAACTTTCCTGCTCATAATTATTTTGCACTAGTGTCATAAAACATCTGGAAAGTAATATCATGAAAATTGTATTTAAGACTTCAAAACTTTCCTGCTCATAATTATTTTGCACTAGTGTCATAAAACATCTGGAAAACTCTAGCGAAACGTGCTCATACTCCCAGTGCAGTAGAACTTAACAGGTTTATTGTCGGGAGAACCCCAAAGTAGATTCAGAACGAACATCAGATATGCGTAAAGCATCAAAGTACAAAACATTTACTAAATTCACTGCAACCCAAAAACCCGCACGTGCAACAACCTGCAATGACCATACGTGCGCACTCGGCCTTTAAGACAATGCTTGCATTGTTCTTGGCTATGCCACATCTGGTCGATCGCATTGGAAAATTGACCACACCCAAGCGGACCCTTCTTCTAGCCAAGTCCCAGAGAGGGATGCCGGAAGGAAGTGGAAATGAAGGCGTGTATAATCTATTGTGCGGCCCAAGATCAACCTCTGATTGGTTAATTAATAAAGGAAGAAGGGATTCCAAGTGGAGCGGGATCAGTGAACCATTTAAGAAAGGACTCCGTAATGTACCTTCATTTACTCTTTCCAAATACTTCTTACAGTATAAGGATAAGTCACGACTTACTCCTTCCAAATACTTCTCACAGTTGAAGGATAAGTCACGACCTACTCTCACGGAGGAGGACCGGAGAGACAAGTCCTTTAGCTAGCTGAGTCTTAATAAGAAGTTCTTTCTACGATTGTGAATTAGTGTACAGTTGAATTGATCTCATCAAGACTGGATTGTATAGGACCTGACCACTTGTAATCTCACTTGGAGATAAGGAAGAACTAAAGAGTTGCAACATTACAAGGGAACGTCATAACAAGCCACCGAAAAGAGACTGCAAAATCACGATACACTGCAAGTAAGTCCTTACAGCTAGTACTGATTCTTGATTTCTCGGCTTATGTAAGAGACGGACGGATTAAAGTCCAACTACGGAAGCTTCCCGGACATACTCTAGAACAAGATCAGCTACAAAAGCCACATCGGCTTTTCAGTCCCTCCAACTATAAGTTGTTCAGATGGCGCACAGCTTCGCATAACCTCCATTTAGGCTCTCTTACGACCGATATTTAGAGACAACTGCACACGTGTTAAGATAAAACATATTTCATTATATTTCAGATCGTAAAACTTGCTCGGACTTGTCAAGTTTTGTTTATAAACATTCGCCGGAGCGCGTGTGCCGTTCCGAGCGCGCGTGTCGTGCGCCATACAGCGCGTATGACCCACTTTGTTTAAAATTCGTGGGAACTGCGTCAATCTCAAACATTGGTATATAAATTATTAAACATAGAACAATAAATCATAAAAATTTATTACGCCTATACTGTAAAATAAACCTAACGAGGAAATATATTACTCAATCAAGTAAAATAGAAAAAAATGATATAGTTTTATTAATAATAATACATTTTAACAAAATGCAATAATTATACAAACTATCTTTTCAATTACATGTTTTTTATAGTTTGAAATTTAATATTTTAGTTGAGAATAAATACTAATTTAAATATTAAGTATATTTTTAATATATCCAAAAGTATTTAAATATTTGATATTTTGGTTAAAATATATTTATAATAGTAAATAAACTATATTTATTTTCTTAATATTTAAATTTAAAAATAATTAACGTTGGTTCATTTATTTCAAATGCAAAAACGAATTGAAGTTTTCATTATTATAACATTATAAAATATTGATTTATATTTATAATTTCTATGAGGTCATTAAAATATAAAAAAAGAGAAAATTAAAAAATAATTTATTGGTTTAATTTATAAATGCTCATTATTTTATTAATCAATCTAAATGTGAATTCTGGTTCATGATTTTAAATCATATATTTATAACGTAAGTACCGTCATAGTGGCCCATTTTTTATTAACTCAGTATGCTCTCAATACGCATTCACTACTATACAGATGTATTCTTGTGTCTTTTTTATTTGCTTATATTATCTCAAGTTAGATGACCTCTTTTGTTTTTAAATTACTAATTTATGCTTCTCTCTCTCTCTCTCTCTCTCTCTCCATGTAGCTTTCCCTCTCCTCTTGTTTTGCTATAACCCAAACTAAACGTGCTTGACTTTCAGTCTTCCTACTCAAATTTAAATAGTCATAAGCTCTTTAGATTTTTACCAAAAAATTTCATAAGTATACATATATATATATATATATATATATAAGACGATGTTGTCCAGGATACAGATTTTGCAAATAGTACTTGAGAAATATTAATTAAGATCTTTGTTTACTTCATTATATTTTACTTATAAGCATTATCAGATTCAACCTTACATGTATACAATTATAATGATACATGAATATACGGAAATAGTTCTATAGTAAAATATGTTATTGAAAGGCTTAAATTAATAAATTATGAGTATAATAAATCATGGATAGTAAGTTAAGTCAAACATAGTCCAGCCAAGAGTTGAAGTAAAGTAGAAGCAAAAAAGAAACTGAAATTTAGTAATAACAGATCTCTTCTAAAAACTAGAAGTTTATAAAATAGTGATAAATTCTGTAAATTCATTCAATTAACAGAAAATAGAAGAAATATCAAATATTTTCATACAAGCATCAAAGATATTAAGAATATATAAATATTTAAAGACTGAAATAATCAACAATCTAGAATAATTTTTTAGATTTCCTGGAAGAAAAGTTGAATAAATTGATTAAATAGTTTCAATCCATTTAATTTTATTTGTATTTCACTTGACTCGTACTCCAGTTAATTAAATTCCATAGATTTTTATATCTTCTACGCATTTCTGAGTAATCTATATACATATATTATATATATATATATATATATATATATATATATACACACATAGAATTATACATATATATAATTTTTCTGCTATTTTTCAACAAACAAAAACAATTTTCTTTAATACAGCATTATTTAATAAATAATTTAATACTTTACTATAATTAATCGAATTAATTTTCATAAAGTAATATCTTGATACAATCTTAACTGTAGCTTTAGAAAATTAAATTATTTATAAAAAGAAAAAAAATATTATTACACATTGTCTTTTCACATGTCAATCGACAATTATTTCGACAAGGTCAAAACTTGATACAGTCAAATAAATGCAAAATATTTGTACATATATTTTATTATAAATTTATTCTCAATATTAAATTCGAAATTTTGGTCTTACTTATATTTTTAATTTCTTCGAATTTTTTGTAATGAGTTATATTGAATTTTGTATTTATTTACTAATGTGCAATAATGAGTTACTTTAACCTTTTTTTCAACATTTATAAATTTTTATATATGGTCATTAGTAAAATTTTAATATTTAATAATATATAAACTAAAAAAAGTAACAATTGATATTTAAATTTCAATAAATTAATTTATTAATTTAAAATTAAAATTTAATTGTAGTAATGTAGATTTTATTGTAATTACTTAGAATGGTATTTTAGGTATCTAATTGAGTTATTATATATATAAGATACTCTGATACTGTATATCTATCTATCTATGCATATACAATTTATATATAATATATTTTATATAATGTTTTAAAAATAATATTACATCTTTCATTCAATAAATAAAATCCTTAGGAATTCTGTATATTATAAATTAAAGTATATTTTTATTGTATAAATTAATTTTATTATAACAAAATTGATTGATGGAAATTATTATCATATAATATTGGAGTAAATTTTTTTTATTCACCGCTCGGAAAAATAATTTCGTAATAGTATTAACAGCAAAGTATAGTTATAACTTTTAAAGCATCTTACGCTGCTGTTTAAGCTTATACTACTCTTTGTGTCAGAATCTCGAGCTGCTTCTGCTAAACCTAAAAATTAAATATTACTTAATAAAATCATTAAATATTTATTTTTAAAATATAATTGTAATTTACATTAAAAAATTATATGATTTATTTTAATTTAAAAGCAAAAATAAATATACAAATTTTTATTTTATATAAAAATCCGAAATTTTCTTTATTTAATAATGTTTGAAATTGGAGCATTTTTTCGAGGCCTTCGGTTCTCGGAAATTCACGAAGTCTTCTAGCTCTCGAATGTTTATATTCGACAAGCAGAATTCTCGACTAGCTCAAGGATTAGATTCTTGAACGTTCTGCAAGACTGCTTATTTAACCTTCACATAGCAACGTCGATTCAATTCTCGTATCTTCCAAGACTTTGCTTTCGCCGAATGCTGAGCTATCACTCAGCAGTCATTCAGTACACATTGTCGGTAGTTATCTCTCAGCAGTCACTCAGTATACATTGTTGGTAGTTATTACTCAGCAGTCACTTAGTACACAGTGTCAGTTATTTCTCCCAGTCAGTTACTTATTCTATCCCGTCATCTACGCCCTAGCCACGTTACTAAACGGAGTCTACAACAGAGAGAAAGTCACGCAACGCTCGCTCTCTCAGTGCATCCATTGCAAGAAACGCACATTCAGTTCTCCAGTGCGCAACGGTTAACAACCAGTCAAGGGTGCTGACTGCAGTACAAAGAAATAGTCGACTACAAGAAGCATGGTATCGGACCATCCTTGACCCGAAATTATCTCTATTAAAGGTAACTACCACCCAATTAATTCCATACTCCCTTTATGAGTACGGTCGGCTCCCCCCGCTAACCTTTACAACGTTAGCACAGACCTCAAACCAAGCCATATTCCCCTTCAAGGAATCTACAAAATACATTCATGTTCTCCATAACGTCATCGACGACATCGTCACCATCACCAAGGAGCAACTACATCATTGTGATAGAACATAATTCACTTTCTACCACGAGAAGTGACTACAAAACAACAATAGTGTGATTGTGAATAAAACTAAATAAACGATGTCCTAACGAAGTTTACGCACACTGTACATCTTTACAGCCCTTCGGGCGACAAATAAATTGAGCTATTGAACTTGGCAGTTCGAGCCAGAAAACTAAACACATTTGATCCTTCGAATCGGATTAAATATACAAACTTTTCGAACAAATAAAAAAATCAAACTTTAATTCTCAATTAAAATATTCCATATATATGAATAAATTCCCTACTGAATTATCAACATCCGTATGTTTTGTTATTAAAGTTTTATTAGTACTATTATAATTTAATATACAATAACGTACTTTGTCATGATTTCATATTGTATAAAAATTAATTCCACTAATCCGGTTCATAAAACCAAACGTATAGAATTAACTAAGAAAACCACTAGATGTTGTATCGGAGAATGCGTGGGCAAGTGGAGGGGTTAATGCACTGATTCAATAATTAACACATATAATTCTTATTGCTGTTTATTTCATTTATTTTTCAATTTACTTCCAATTTAGGGGTTATTAATCGTGATGAGGTTATAAATGACCTTATGTTTCTCAATAATAATGAGACGTTGTGGTATACTTCTATTGGATATTGATATATTCTATATTGGAGAACCAGAAGGTTGTGAATTTCTTGATCATCTGGACGAAACGTGTTAAAAAATGATTTATTGTGGAAAGAAATAGGCTATAAACTATTGTCACTTTTTTAAATACTATCACTTGAGAGGTTATGGCTGTTTGTTGTGCGCTTGAACGAATACAACTGTTCTTGTCTGCGTCGTGGTCTTGGCACGTGTTGCAGCTGCCTCTAATAATAAGTCGTGTGAGTGAGCACGAGCCTAAGATTGAGGTTAGAGGAAATGCGGGTCACCGAATGGCGCGAATTACTGGTCTTGCGTAGTGCGGGAGCGTAGAGCATGCGCGGGAAACTTCTGGACACTAACTGCTTGTAGGTCCGCTATCTGAATGGGCCGTGAAGTGAAGAATGAACACTAATGCAGACTTACTTGAAGTTGTAACGTGATATTCTTTATTTCTCCTCACGGGCGTGAACGTGAAGCTTTTAAGCACGAACTGCTTACACTTGAACTATCCTTGTCTCTCCTTGAGATGACGGGAATCTCATTCCTTGAGCTTTACTTGTTTGGCGAGATTATATGTATCTGTGGTCATGAATTACAGAAATGGAAAGCTATTTTACAAGACTCAGCTGATCGATTTTTTCCCTGTTCCTCCTTCTCGGAAATAGTCGTGACTTTTCGTTAGAATAAGTGTCAGTAAATTGCATTTGTCCTTCTTAAATAGTCCACTGACCCGGTTCCACTAGTGACCCCTTCTTCTTTCTTGTATCCAATCAAAGCGCGACTTTCGGCAGCATGATTGATCATGCACGCCTTTATTTTCACTTCCTTCCGGGTTTAGTCTTGAATATGCTAAAATCGGGAAAGTGTCTAAAGGGGGGGGGGGGTCTACTATTCGTCTTCTCTCACTTATCGATATGGGTGGTCCTCTGGGAGTGCTGTCGATTGGCTAGCGCGATCGGCAAAATGCGGCGCAGTTGAGAACAATGTAAGCATTGTCCTAAGATTCCGAATGCGCACGTACGCCGATTGTCCGATGCCGCACGTGCTGGGATATTGGGTTGCAGTGAAAAGTAGGAAATGTTTTTTATGGTCAAGAGTTTCACGTACATCTGGCACTTCCAATTGTTCTAGCACAAGCAAATTCGACGCGGTCGTGACAGTAAACAGATGGGTCATTAACGTGTGAAACAATGAATGCATTGGCAATTAAAAGTAACTAGCATGACTGATTTTCGAGGTTTTCCAGATGTACTGACTTTTTCATGTCTCCGACGTCTGTGAGAGAGTTTTCATCAAGCTTTATAATCGAGTCTATTAATTTTTATGACATTCTCGCTTGATATAAAATGAGCAGAATTTTGCTGAAGACTAACGACAATTTAATGATGTTGTTTTGGCAGATTTTTTATTGCATTGAAAAAGGTCTCGCAATCTCGAACATTATTAATAAAATAGAAAAATGTAAGCAATACATTTTATAATTGTATATAAGAAGATTTATTTATATCTAGTAAATTTTATCTGTAATGTCTATAATTACGTGAGTCATTACTATGTTCATTTTTAGTACTTCTAATAAGATGTTTCGTAATTTAATTTAATTTATTATTTTAGTGATTACATTTTTTTTTATTAGTGATATATTGATATAATATATACTTTGTGAAGTACCTAAACAACCAATATATGGTATTATTTAATGACTAGGCTTGACTATTATTACTATTATTAATTATTGAAATAACTCTTGGGGTGGATTAATGTGTTTGCGGTGGCAAACGTATACTCATCTATGCAGCGTGATGGTTTGAATATGAACACAGAATGGTGCGAAGTTTGATTCGTCGATACTCGCGCTGTTTGGATGACCACGTGCGTAATTGAGGTTATGGTTGTTATGGAGAGAGATACATATAATTGTTGTTACTTGATGATATACTTGTATCGTAACAAGCGTACCTTGTCCTGATATTGCCATACTGCAATAAATACAGATGGAAGTAAGAGTGTAAAGGCTTTTACCTCATGCAGGATACTGCTACGTGTTGCGTCTTCTGAGAGCGTTGAATGGCACGCTGTGGATTCATAAGCGTCAGACTTTGAACTAAAGTGAGGGTAAGGCCGGCATGTCTCGCATCAGTTGATGCGACCTTGACGTCGAGCTTGGAATGATTCCGCACTGTCTCTCTAGTGAGAGCCTCTTCTTCTTTGGTTGCTTGTCGATTTCGTATTCTGAATCTTAAGTTTTAGTTGATTATTGTAGTGGTGATACTACTTACGAAGACTAATTGTCCACTTGTCTTCGGACTTCGATAGGGGGATATGTCTTCGATCCTTTTAAACTTGTTCTTATCTAAACGGTTTCTTGAACTGCGTTAATGGACATAACGGGATATGTCGACGTTCTTCTAGGACGCGTAACGACTATTGCCTTGAACTGCGTTAATGGACTTCCACTTGACACTTATTATTACACTTAACCATGAACTTCACTTGAACCCCTTCCCTTATTTTTCGTCCAATCAGAGAATCCTCCCGTACAGAGAGAGGGCAGTGCCTCTTGTGGCTTCATAGTTAATTAAGGGCGTAGTCGTCTCTTGGTCTTCACGGCAAGAAGAGCTCCCGTTGCCGCTGATGCATCTAGCGACAGCATGACAACTTGTAGACAGCGAGAAGGGGGTGGGGGTCCGCTAGTACATACTGCTTGAAGTAGTTACCGAGCGGAGCGAATTCGTACAGATACCTAATCAGTGGGTTTTTTCTATGTTTATTGTATTGTTTTTCCAGATGTTTTATGATACTATTGCTAGATGGTTGCGAGCAAGAAAGTTTTAAAATCTAAAAACAAATTTACGATGCTGTTTTGCCAGATGTTATATTGCATTGAAAAAAGGGTCTCGCAATCTCGTACAGAATTAAAACATAATTTGTATGCAAAAAGATTTAAAATCTGCGAATATGTAGAAAGAAAAAAAACAATAATTGTTACGGATTGAAACAGTTGAAAGGCGGAATAGTAAAGTAGAAGAGGTATGAGCGCGCGAACAGTTGTTTATAAACACTAGCCAACGAACTCGAGAAATGTTTCTACGCCGAAAACTTGAATATACGACTATAAATCCAAAAAATAATGCCAATGAACCTTCCAAGGCTATGCCCTATTGACGTCACGACAAATATCGGCATAGCAACAGACACCGGATCGCTACCGGCGTTAAAACTACCACGAGAATATTTAAGGGTCATAGTCTAATTCTCAGTCTAGTCTAGTAACAATTACGCAGTCAAAACGACGGACTCACTATTCAATCTTCAATCTTCTCTCTACAATCATCAATAATAATCATATTATTGTATTTAATAAAGGGAAAACCAAGATACACTGTGTGAAGAATTGAATAATTGCATCTGCTTCCTTCACTTGCCAGCAAACACCCCCCCTAACATCACCGGCAGGTTTTTAAGTCTGATCCCAAACACGAAGTATTAAAATACAAAATGTAAATTTATTTTGCTTTTAATATTATAAAATATAGTTCCCATCAAAAAATCTATTCCTATTTTATTCTATTATTCTATTTGCATTTCATAGTTTTCAATTTTAAACAGCAAAATTATTTTATTAGTGGAAGTATAAAATTTTAGCTAAAATATAAACTTGCAATACAATTTACAAAATAATATAATCTAATATCAAATTTAACTTGTCATAATTAATATAACTGACAGTAATAATATACACATACTACTTGTACAAATACTTGATTATATATATATCTGTTTATATTAAATGTAATATAACAAATGATTGTACCTGCTAAAATTGAAATATGATGTGATTCGTGCATCAAGCTATGTCCATCAAACTCTCCAATTTCTGAAAAACATTTAAAATTGCAACAATTATTCAAAATTTTATTTATAAAATTTATATTTTATAAATATTAAAACTAAAACTATTTCAAGTTTATATGAATTTTATTACATATTTTTTGCTAGCCGTCATCAATTTAGTGATACAATGTTTGTGTATTATCGAAATAGTAGGTATAAAGATAGATAATTTTACGAATAACTTTTGTAAATGAACCCTCCTAGAAACTGCATTTTCAAAATGTTATTAATACAATATCTTGTTAATTCTTTAGTCAAAAACCTATTTTAACCATAACCTGAGAATAACCTACATTATTCTAAATCTAAATATTTGTGTTAGTCCTCTTATCTATCAATGTCCTTTTCAGCTTTTATTAAGCGCATCGAAAATGACTATTTAATAGTATTATTCTATTTTGTGATAGTATTTTAATTAAATATTATACAAACATTTAAAATTAAAAAAAATGTATCTTCTGTTAATTTATAAATCTTCACTAACGAAAATGAACAATCACCTTGAATGACGAACTATATTACACAAGGTATTTACATTATTGCTAGACACCATCATTTCACTGTACTCATTAATACTATTAATCTTAGCTTTATAGAATATAGACGAAGGTAATAAAAACTTGGATAGTCCCAAATACCAGTGCCTACACGTATTTCTGAAGTAATTATAACAAAGTAGCGATTTAATTTATTCGTCCGGTACAATTACTAAATTTTGATATGCACCTTTTTAAAAAAATATATCTATAACGATTATAATTCAAACTCTTACATTATATAAATGAGTAATTATGTCAATAATAGTAATAAATTCAAAACAATATTCATTTTTTACAATACATTTATTAGGTTTATTCAATATTAATTTTAGAAAATATTCAAAAACTATATCAAATAGTAAATGTTTGATAGCCTAACATGTAGATTCATTTTGTAATCCATTTTAAGTAATTGGTTTTAACATTTTCTTAGCAAACATTGTTAATGTTAAAAAAAATTAGTACAAAATCAAATTATAGAAATTTTGCAAAAATATGTTTTAAAAATGAATTAAATCACATACGTTTTAAATGTCAAACTAATATAGTTAAACAATTTAATAGAAATTAAATATTATTTTAATCAATTATTATAATTCATTTATTGATTTCATTGATATTTGAAAGATTTATTTTCGATTTCATATGTCATAAAAATTGTTTTTAATACAGAATTTCAATTTGTTCAAATTCATCCAAATAATTATATTTTTTATTAATATTTCTCAGCTAACAATTTAATTTTTATACTTAATTACTTGTTCGATTTTAAAGGGTTAGCTTATGGCTCGAACTACCAATTCAATAGTTCAGTGGATTAGTCTCTCGGCAGGATAATTTTAAAGGAAATCAATAACAGACAAGGCTGAAAAATATAATATATTAAAAACAAGGTTAATGAGGTCTATGACGGTCCTGCTGAAGACCCGTGTGCCATGGCTTCTACTGGTAGATGGTTAGATCGGTTCACTATGATCGGTCACTGCGGTCGGGTCACGGCAAGATGTTAGCCGCAAGCGCAGTTGAGAGAGGGTGGTACGGCAAGAGGTGATTTTCAGCAAGCGGTATCTTCAGCAAGAGGTATCTTCAGCAAGAGAGCGAGATGCGCCGCGTGCGTCCTTTATATAGCCACCCGCCGGCTCACTTAGCTGGCAACAAGGCGTCCTTGTTGTTGCACTAATTCTTACCCGAGGCGTCGAAGGAAAAATCTAGAACCTTCGAGAATGTTCGACGAGAGAAAAATAGGAGTAATACTCTAGGGTGATCTTACAGTATATTATATTTTGGGTCATAAACTTGCTCGGACTTGCCGAGTTTTGTTTGTAAACATTTTGCTCGAGTACCCGCGTCGGTCCGCACGTGCGGATCAGCCTAGGCGCACGTGATGGTCAGCCTTGCTGCACGCGCGGTCAGTCTAGGCGCACATGCGGTACGCCGGACTGCGTATATGACCTTTCTTTTGTTTGAAATTCATGGGACTGCTTCAATCCCGAACATTACTAAATCGATGAATTTTTATTTTTATTATTGTTATCTATTAAATTCATTCTATTATCTAACGTATTTTTTAAACATTAAATTACTTTATATTTCACATTAATCTGTATAATTAAAATTTTAAATCAGAAAATAATAATAATTTGTTAAACTTTTTTCTACAATTGTACGAACAATATAATTTGAATAAATAACATTTATAAATTAGTCATTTTTTTATTTTATACTTTATTTTTAAACCCTAATTAATGCATTTGCGAATTTTAATGATATTTAATGTTTATGACCTATCATAATTGAAACCTTTTTTAATACATTGTTATAATATATAAATATTATTCTTCTTTATTAATTCTTATATATAAAACCTATAATATATCGAGAAAATTATTCTAATTTGTTTGAGAAAAAATTCTCTCTTGTAGTATGTCCACGTGTATAACAAAAAATAAAGTTTAAAATAAATAATAAATGTTAAATTTTTAATTCTATAAAAATTTCGTATTGGACAATTCAATAATTTTTTCATTGAATATTTGAACATTTAATGTTATACAAGATTTAAATTTATTTCCAGAATAAAATTTTTACAAATCATATGTGACAATTCAATGTAAATGTAAATTATAATATTTAAAAAAATGCAATCATTTATTAAATTCTATATTTTAAAAATAAATTGATTAATGAAATGTAAGAGTACATTTATTTTTTAAAAATTGATAGAATATTTATATTAATTATAATAATTACCCATAATATAAACTAAAATTTGTTTTATTTCTTTAAAATGATTAATTGATTAATATTGGTAACAAAAATATTATAAACTTACTGTATAACCTAGATATGCCTTCAACTTTTCCTAAGCTATTGCTTGATATACAGCTATAGCTGCCAATATCTTCTTTATGAAATCTCTTAATTGTAAGACGCATAGCAACTTTATATCCATCACGTTTTTCTTCAATTGAATATTTTGACCTGAAATTTATGTAAATGATTATTTCAAATTTGCATTATATAATTCAAAATATTATTTCTTCCTCATTAAATGATGACTATAAAATCCCGATTATAAAATAGTAATAAAAATAATTCGAATAAATTGTATGAACTCAGAAAGAGATAATCGATTAACAAATATATGTAATTATGGTTTTTAAGTGAAACAAAAAATCAATCAATTTCTATACTGTTATTGCTTAAATATTGCTTAAAAAGGTTAATAAGGTATTTAACTTCTTTAATAAGAGACGGATTTTAATTAATTTTTCATTTTATTTTAATCTACAATACAGTTTAAAGTGTAATTAGTATCGCTATCGCATTATTCTTATTTAATATATTTCACGAACATTAGTATGTTTCAATAAAATAGCTTGATAAATTTCTAATTTCTTTCTATTAAAGCTTTCCTAAGTTAAAAATTAGATCCATGGATCACAAAAATTATTTAAATAATCAAAAAGTAAGTAGTCCATTTATAAACTGAAATAAGATAAGAGCATTCGTTTATAAAAATTTTAACTTCTATCTTTTATTGTTATCAGTAAATATAATAGTAAAAGTAATTTTCTGATAGAATTATAAAATGGATCCATAAAATGGCTGCAAACAAAAATGGAAAAAACTGATATATTGTATTTAAGAAATTGTGCAAATGATGATATTCACATTATAAAATAATCAGTATAAAATAATCTTAAGAATGAAAAAAATTAAATTAAATTTTTTAATTTAAATATGGACATTAAATTGATAAATTAATAAATTATTATAAATGTAATTAATAAATAAATATTTTCTATAACAGTATCTTTATTAGAATTAATCAATTGTTTCCATAAAAATAATTTATATATAATTTATATTTATAAGGGTTTGGGATTCCGAAAACTTGAAATCTTTCTGGTTGTCGGCAAAGCCTTACGATTTTCGCAATCTTCCAAGCCTTCTGATCTTCGGAATTCCTAAAGATTTATAGTTCTCGGAATTTCTACGATATTTATTTAGTCTCCAGCTAACAACACCAATGGCATCCATCGTTACCATCTCTAACTGGGCTATCGCATAGATATTTAAAGCAAGCATGTTTCGAGAAACGGCTCTTTCTTAGGAACACGCGTCATTCTCCTGGGCGTATTAAGTAGTGTTGACACCATCTCCTCCCTTTCATGATAATATTAAACTACAAGAAACATAGTATCGAATTACTCCTTGCCACGGAAAGTATATAATTTATTACTAATCCTTACAAGATCAGCAACAGCATCATTATCATCATCACGGAGCCTCTTGTGACGGTGAACCATCCATGACAGGATCAGGTCAAATTAACTGTGTCGCTATAAGTACAACATAATATACGACTCACCCTCGCCACTGAGTGTATTGCTAATCCTAATAAGATCAGAAAATTCAACTATGAACATAGTATAAGACTCACTTTTGTCACTGAGTGTATTGCTCACCCTTACAAGATCAGCAAATGCAATTATTAACGTAGTAAGACTCACTAAGTAAGTAAGACTCACTCTTGCCACAAAGTGTATTGCTAATCCTTACAAGATTAGCAACAACATTGTCACAATCATCACGGAGCTTCTCGTGATGGTGAACTGTTCACGATAGGATCAGTTCAATGCAACTGCATCGTTATGATAGAACATAACGTCGAGACACGCTCATATAAGAAGTAAACTCATCAATATTATAATTATCAATAAACCATAATAAACCATTTTAAAGGAAGTATGTACACACTATATATATATATCTAAAGCCCTTCCAATTAGTCGTTATTCAACCATCCGCTAAGGCGGACATCAAATTAAATAAACAATCGAACAATAAGAAATATTTTTAATCGCTTAAAATACTCACAATAATATATTTTGAGATACACGATTGATATGAAATATTTATTGTCAATATGTTTAAAATTAATTCCACTAATCCAGTTTAAAGAACCAAATGTTTAGAATTGTTCGAGATTGACGCAGTTTCCACGAATGTAATTAAAAAGATAGTTTGTATAATTATTGCATTTTGTTAAAATGTATTATTATTAATAAAACTATATCATTTTTTTCTATTTTACTTTATTGAGTAATATATTTCCTCGTTAGGTTTATTTTACAGTATAGGCGTAATAAATTTTTATGATTTATTGTTCTATATTTAATAATTTATATACCAATGTTCGAGATTGACGCAGTGCCTACGAATTTTAGACAAAGTGGGTCATACGCGCTGTACGGCGCACGACACGCGCGCCCGGAACGGCACACGCGCTCCGGCGAATGTTTATAAACAAAACTTGACAAGTCCGAGCAAGTTTTACGATCTGAAATATAATATACTATAAGATGACACAAAGGAAGTTTTCTATGGGTATTACTTTTTCTTTCGTCGAATTCTCGAAAGTTTTAGATTTTTCTTTCTACGCCTCGTGGTTATATAAAGCAAGCACGCGGCGCGCCTCGCCCTCTTGCTGACCGGTCCCCCTACTAACCGGCCTCTTGCTAACCACGTTCGCTCAACTGCGCTTGCGGCTAACATCTTGCCGTGACCCGATCGCAGTGACCGACCATAGTGAACCTATCTAACCATCTACCAGTAGAAGCCATGACACACGGGTCTCGATCTGCCCGCAACAGGACCGCCATGGAACGGTCGGTATTAGCAGAGCCGCCACAGAACGATCAAACCTTCGGTTCGTGCGCTCATACACTTATTGTAATCTTACTTCGCGCTCACTTAAGTGTAATTGCCGTTCAGTGTTTTTAGCATACTGTAAAGACGACACGTGGTCATATATTCGGCAGTCTAGTTAATAATGCACGTGTGCATTAATAAAAGAAAATCGGCAGATTTAGTAGTTATTACAGTGAAGCCAATGGAATAGTAATCAAAGAGCACATCAGCTACGCAGTAAATCAACACACCTTGTCAGCAGTTTACAAAGTACATTTTTATATTAATACATAAGCTAGTCACACCTCGCACACGAATAAATCGGGCAATTTCAGATTCTCTCGGTCGAACTAATGCTTCAACACCGTACAGGCCCACAAGAGTCGACAGGTGATAGAGCACGCTCTCTCGAAGTAACCCTTCGTCATCGTGCATTCTCTGAAACAGTCGACACAATTCATGCAACAAGTCAAGTTCATTGTCAAGGCCAGACAACAGTATATCGATTGATCGACCATAAATACATATCATTGTTTATTTTGTTACGAATTATAATAATATTACAGTGGTGAGGGTGTTTCCTTGTGTCCTTAATTGCCGTTGATGCTATGAAGATTACTGTGTATATTCAGAATTGAGGTTAGTGATAGTAATCAATAAGGCTTCGTAGAAATAGCACGAATACGTAAAGGGAGTTCTCTGCGGTGTTTGTTACCTAAATCGTGCGCAAGTCACACGCAATGACGATATATGAGAATTCTTTAAGTACGGAAGGATATTCCTGAGGGCGCGTGGTAGTTCACCATGTGTCGACTAAGCTGGATTAACGAATGTCCTTCGGCCTGGTGGACTTTAGGGCGTGTGTGGCTGCACCATATATCGACTAAGCTGGATGAACGAAAGGCCTTCGGTCTGATAGGTGCGTGATGTGGTGCGTCTCTTTTGAATGCTTAATACGTGACGTAATTCGAGCATGAATAACCAGCGTGTATAAATAATATAGGGATATGCCTATTGAGCTACCTACAGTAGATGCGTGGATGACGCACCTTATTGATTACAATTGCAATGGCTTCACTGTTAAATTGCAGTCCTGTTGTGTCAGATTCCAATGATAATGTACGTATGTTTTTTTAGACCAACAGTATTATATGCGTTTAAGTTTCAAGTAATAACTGATACAATATGTATGTGAAATTCACTAATTAAAAACAACAGAGACTGAGCGTGGTGTAGAAATACAGTGAGCCATAACTGAGTTGATAGTAAAAAACACCGTGAGCCAGGTGCATAGCGACTGAGTGAATATTGATAGAACAGTGGTACGGTGCGTGGCGCGCTGCTCTTAAATATTCGCGTAACAGCTTGCGACGCCGGCAACAGCGCCGATGCCTGTTGCTAAGCGGAAATATTGTCGTATATTTGAATTTAAAGCATAGAAAAATTCCCGGATTCGCTGAATCGTGTTTACAATATAAGCGTCCGGGAGCTTGTACTTTTCCCAATTTTAAATCCTGCTTAAACTGCTTCAATCCCGAACAATAGTGAAGATTACTTTTCATTATAATTTCATTAGATTTCATTATAAATTAATATATAAATTATATGATAAAAATACAAAAATAAAGTAGACTTTATATTTGTATTTGCTTACATTTTATATGTTCATGTTTTTATTAAATATGTTTTTTAAATATTTTAATATTATTTTCTAAATATATTTTATAATAGAAAAAAATAATAAAATAAACTATAAAACATACGTCCGTAATTGATACATTGATATATTACATTATATAAATAATATTTTATAAAGTATGATTATAATATCAATCACCTATATGAAATTTAATTTAATATTTACATATAAACAATTATATTATAATTATATATATATATTTATTATAACACTAAGTAATCAACTAAATCATTATAGTATACGTTATTTAAATATTTAATATAAAATAAGATTTTTATTAAATTTTTATTATATTTTTAGTGAAACAAAAAAAATAATAATTACAATAGATATAATAACATATATAATAGTAATTTTCTGTATAAATAGAATATTGTGTGATATATGTTTGTACTATAATGTATATGCTATTATATACTACTAATCTAAGGGAAAAAGAATAAATTAAAGCATAGTTGGTAAAATTGAAAAAAATTATCAAAAAGAGACTTAAGAATAAACAAAAGTTTACTGACTTATATATAAAGTAAACTATACCCTATATTGCAGCATATCGTTCACTGTTTTTCATGTGAAATAGACATTAAAAATCAAAATAATTTATATATAATTTAAAAAAATGTTTATTGTATCTATATCTTAAAAGATTCTAAAAACATTTTATTTTCAACAATAAAATTCCAAAATTGGTTATATATTTACTATAAAGCAAATAAGAAAATATGATATATTATGACAGACCCATCAAGTAACATTCCATTAGGATTTTTAAACCAGTAATTCACTGTATTTGGATAAGCTTCAACGTTGCATTCAAGTATAACATCAGTTCCAAGTGGTGCACCGAGTAATTGATTTAAGGCCTGTATATTTGGTAAGACTAGAATTTGTTTATGTTAAACATTAAAATTAACATTAATAAATTATCTAAACATTAATAAAAATATTATAAACTTACAGTTCACCGATAAAGTAACTCTTTTACTTACTGCGGGATGGACATCATTACTAGCAATACATAAATAAGTACCCATTTGCTTTCTATCAATACGATAAAGTTCTAAATTCGAACTATTAAATATAGGTACAGGAATAAAATTGATGCCATCTGAAAATTTTATATAATCTTAACTATAACTTTTACATGAAATTTAAGAATATGAAATGAAGAATTTTTAAAATAATATATACATAATGATAACAATTAACCTAAACGCAAAAAAAATCAATAATATAATAATTAACAATATTAAAATAGAAACTACAAAGTTTACATAAATATTGAATAAAAAAGAGTAAACATTTTGAAATTTTTTCAATATTGATTTGTATTCTAATATTTAGTTTAGAAATAAAATGAAATTATAGAAATTTTGCAAATATTTGTTTATTAATAAATAAAACTCACACGGAAAATTTATACTCATTTTTAAGTAACAATTTATTTGAAATTTTCATAGAACAAAAAGCAAAACTGTATTCTTAATATAAAAAAAATTTGTTAGATGATACACACAATATATACTAAACGCATTTGTAGTATTAAATCATTGATAAGCCAATGTAGACTTCACAATTATCTTAACAAAAATGTTAAGGGTAGGCATCATAATATTCATGATTTATCTTAAAAAATGTTCTTGAAAAATGATTACCAAAACCATACAAACACAACATTAAAAATTAAATTATTTAATACTGCAATATTAATTTTATTTTTTAATTTTTTATTTACGATATTTCGTAAGTTTATATTACAAAGTCACCTTTTATAGAAAGTACAGTATACGATTCAAATGTTTTTTATATATGTTCAGCAAATTTCTTATATTATTGCTTACATATGTATATTTTATTCAGTGCCTTGAATTATAATAGAATGATGTTAGTTAATGTATTAGTTAACATATTAGTTTATAAGTATTCTCTTCTTATGAAAGAGATTTTTGTTATTTATGTAGTTATACTTAATTAACACATTATTTAATTCGTCTGACTTTACAATTTTATTAATTCATTAGTGATATTTCAGCTTGCTTTTAAATATAATCTATTTAAATTAATTTATGTATGGAAGTTTTTAATATTATTATTATAAAATTTTAGTTAAAATAAAGTAGATACATGATAATATTTACATTGAAGTCTGTAAAATTTTCGAAATACAAATCAATCGAGAAAAATTAAATTAATAATTATTAATTATAGATTTAGCTATTAACTATTTTATTTTCATATTTTTTCTGTTTCAAATCTGTTCAAAATTTGAGCATTTCCCAAGAAAATTAATTCTTCGAAATATATAATCGTTCTAGCTCGCAAGATCGTAAACATTGACTCCGAAATTTCTCGATGATTTTAAAGCCTTTCCTTGAGAACGCCCTGCAATGTTTATCTAGTTTCCGCATAACAATATCGTTTGAATTCTACAAAATTTGTAGACCCTTGTTTTCCTGGAGTTCTCGAAAGTTCTAAAGCTTTAGTTTCTGATGTCATGCAAGACTTTCGGCATAGCAACACCTATACATTGTTGCCAGCTAAGTAAACTTCAGTGCGCACATTTCAAGGACGCACGCCACAATTATTAAATGCGACGCCATATTAAATCAGTCAAGAGTGCTGATTGCATTACAAGACGGAATTAAATAAGAAGCGCACCACCAACGCACTCATCACAGAAATAGGTAAGACAATGAATTTCTGTAAACTTAATCGAAGGAGAAACCAAACAGTGAAAGCATGTACACGAGTCGAAGGTGTGCAATTTGTTGACTGAGTTAAGAAGAATCGTGCTAACTACTGTCCGCCCTTTCATATCCAGACGAGGTGCTGCTCTTTCGCCATGCCTCCTACGAGAAGAATCTGTGCAATTCATACTCCGGATGGGGTGCGACTACTTTGCCATTCCCCACCAGCAAGACTAGTCTTCCCTTTCATATCTGGACGAGGCCCTACATTTTTTCTCTAAGCAACTACCGATAAGGAGCGGTAAGATTGAAACAATTCTCACTACCAATGGTGAATGGCATTACGAAAACCAATTGCGTTGAATCGAAGCATTACCCTCTCATTCATTCCCACTTGCCACTGGTAAAATGGTGGGTATGGTCTAATCAAATCATCTTGGTCTCTCGACCTCCGGATGATTGGAATTCCGAACACTAAGTAATATTCGATTACAATGGAAAACTTCTTTTTCAAGACTGTTGGCAATTTCTTTTCAAAATTTAGTTACATTAAATATTCGCAAATATCTTTACAATACCTAAACAATTATATCAAATTATTAATGAATAATCAAATTTTAAACTACATAAACTCTAACAATATCAGTAATTTCTCATTTAAAATTAAAATTTCGCTTTTGCACCAAAATTATTTATTTCGTATATATTAAATCAGATCAGTATTGAACACTGACTGCAATAAGGCACACAAAATCAAATCTGATCCAGCCAACATTTTCAATTATTGTTTAAATTTATCTTAAGTTTCTATTGAAAAGATATCAATTCTTTGAGTTGTCTACGACATTTGGCATATCTTTTAAACTCCCTTTTAAAATTTTAATGTGTAATTGATTCGCACACTTTGTAATTATATACAAAGTCTAAATTTATAAAAGTACGTACTAAGAAGAATTGTTCGTAGAAGAATAGGATGCCCATCTTCACGTTTCCAAAAAATTCTGGGTGATGGTCTTCCGATAGCTTTACAGACTAATGTAGCATTTTCTCCTTCGACAACTGATATATCGGTACTAGTTTCATTATTCAAAATGTCTGGTGAAACTGCAACAATTATAATAAAGTAAAAATCAAGAATTATTTATAAATAAATCATATAAGCTATATTTATAAATTTTTATTCGATGAGCATGAAAATAGTTCCATAGATATATTAAAATTTATTAAGAATTTAAATTTCATATTAAGATTGGAATGCATAAAAGTGAAATTACACAATTAATAAATAATAAATAAATAATTAATATAAAAAAAAATTATTACACAATTAATAAATAATAATAATTAATCGTAATTAATAAATAATAAATCAACTTGGCAATAAATAATAAATAAAATAAGCAATTCATGATTATTCAAATAATCAATAAACAATAAATAAAATATAACATAAATACTATAAGTAAAAAAAAAAATAATTAATAAAGTATTAGTATAAAAGTATTTATAGGAAGTATCATAGATAATCAAGTTATAATTTCTATTAAATTATTTACAATTAAGAATAAGTTTCCAAAATATTTATTTTTTATAATTCTGTAAAATAACGTTGTACATAAGTAACAATTTTTTTATTTTTTCTAAAAAAAAACAGTTCTAACTAATTCCTAATCTTAATTCAATAAAAATATTATTGATTTCATTCGAAATATAAAAGTAAATTTATATTATTTATAAATTTATAAATTTTACTATATTACATGGTTTTACTATATTAAATGGTTTTACTATATTAAATGGTTTTACTATATTACAAGTATTTACTATATTAAAAAGAAGAATAGATATTCAAAAATTAATAAATTTCTATACAAATTTAAATACCTAATGAAAAGCTAATATACAATAGATGTAAAGATACCAATTTCATTAATTTAATTATTTAGCGAATGTTTGTGAAATTATTTACGAAGGGAACAAGAATTTTAAAAAGTTGAAAATCGTATCTAAGCAGTTTATTCATATTGCATTTGTGTTGTAACTAAAAATAAGACTAGAACTTAAAGAAAAAGAAGATATTTTACCTAGTAAAATCTTATTTATATATATATATATATATATATATATATATATATATATATATATATATATATATATATATATATATATATATATAAAATACATAAGAAAATAAGTATTTAATTCACTAGTATGTCTTTTTTATATTGATTCCTCATCTCAACTATATTTCTTTTTCATATTCGGCAATAATTTTTTTTTGTTTTGGTTATATTCTCTTTTGTACTTCTTTACTTTATTGTACTATTTTTCTATCGTACATTTTCACTTTTACTCAAGTTTTTCTTTCTTTCTTGTATAATATTACACATTATGTTTGTTCAAAAAATAATTTCACAAATCTGACTCGTTAGCCAAACGTGCAAAATCAACTTAGAACAAAAAACCACTAGATGTTGTGTGGGAAATGCTGGGCAAGTAAAGGGTTACTGCACAGATTCAATAATTAACACATATCTTTATTATTGCTGTTTATTTCATTTATTTCACTTTATTTCCAAGTTGGAATCATTAACCATGGTGAAATTACAAATGACCTTTATATTTCTTAATAATCTTGTAGCGTTGAGATATATCCTTTTTATTGGAGAAAATATTATCACTTTTGAGGTTATGGTTGTTGTAGTGCTCTGATCGAACACTACAATCTTATCGTGTTTCAACTCAACACGTGTGCAATTGTCTCTAAATAATGGGTCGTGTAAGAACCTAAATTAGAGGTTATGCAGAGCTGTGCGCCACTTGTGGCGTTAACACTGATCGTTGTTGACGATGTGCTCTTACAGTGTGGTGCGAATAGCTGTGCGTTGAATGAAATGAAAAGCCACTGTGTGGCGTCTATAGCTGGTCGTGTTTTTTAGAGTATGCCGGGGAAGCTTCACTAATCGGACATTCAGCCGTCCGTTTTCAGAGTAAACCCGAGAGATCTAGAATCAGTACTAGCGGTAAGGACTTACTTGCAGTGTAACGTGATATTTTCAATCTCTCTTCGTTGGCTTGATGTGAAGTTCCCTTTTAATAATTGTAGCTCTTAAGTTCCTTCCTTGTCTCCAAGTGAGATTACAAGCGGTCTGGTCCTATGAAATCTAATCTTAATGAGATCAATGATAACTATATACTAATTCACAATCGTAGAAAGAACTTTTACTAGACTGAGCTGAATGACTTGTCTTTCTGGTCCTCCTCCGTGAGAGTAAATCGTGATTTGTCCTTTGAATCAGAAGAAGAGTAAGAAAAATAAGTGGGTGGTACATTACATTGTCCTTCTTAAATAGTTCACTGACCCAGTTCCACTTGGGACCCCTTCTTCTTTCGATTATCCAATCAGAGGTAACCTTGGGCAGCATGATGGATTATGCACGCCTTTATTTCCACTTCCTTCCGGGCTCAGGCCCGAATATGCTAATCGGGAAAGTGCCGGAAGTGGGGAGCCTTAACTATTGGTCAACTTTACTTGGTAGCCTTTCTCTTCTCTGGGACTTGGCTAGATGAAGGGTCCTCTTGGGCGTGGTCGATTTTCCGATGCGATCGACTAGATGCGATGCAATTAGGAACAATGCAAACATTGTCCCAAAAAGCCGAGTGCGCATGTAAGCCTGTTGCTTGTTATCGCACGTGCAGGGTTTCAGGAAATGTTAGTACCAGATAGTTTACTTATTTCCGACACTCGGTCAGAGTCTACGTCTTCTTGGCAGTAAACACATAAAGTTTTACTACACCGAAAAAGTATGAGCACGTTTTTAGATAAGTAAGAGTAAATAAGCAAAATATTCACTGGAGTTTTTCCAGATGTATTGACCGTCTCGAGTGTACAGCGACCGATCGTTCGTCTAGTAAATTTTAGCGTCCATTTTTTGTAAAACAAGACTGATATACACCTTCCCAATTATGTTGATAACACCACAATTTATTAGACTACTAGTTATTTAAACAATAAAATAAAAATGTAATTTAGCTCACTAGTCAATTACATGATTTTACAAGTTTTTATTCTTTCTCATGATTTTCTTCATTCTATTTATGTTTTTAATTTGGTACGAATTATGAAACGTTCCTCATACGAAATAGTAATAGATACAATATTCAAAAAATATAAAATATTGTAGTATTAAGAATAGATAATAGAAGCATAAAAACAGAAATAAGACAATGGTAGTTACAGCAGTAAATTTCTAAGTAGATAAAGATAGATTGTCAAAACTAAATGTCACATTTTGTAGATTTGTACTACATTATTTTAGGCTTGCATTTATATACGTTTTGCACATTGGAAAACATTTGTTTACTTACGCAATTCTTTCTACAATAAGTACATAGTTTATTGCGAAACAACATAAAATTAAAATATCTTTTTGAATTGAATGTGATAATACATATAATTCATTGAAGTATGTTATTCATGTATTTAATTAATACATTATATAATTATATAATTTTAGTTAGATTATACAATATTAGAATAATATATCAATTGTAATAAAAAAGTCAGTAATCTTTTAATTTTTTAATTCTTTAAATTTTTATAATAATTATAGAGCATTAAATATTTAACTTAATAGTGTTTTATATTAATTAAATGCTTCTTAATACAAAATATAACTGCATTTGTTCTATTAATAATATTAAAATTTTCGAAAAACCAAAATTTATTGATTTTTTAAATATATCGTCATTTTAAATGAAAAATAGAAATTGGATGTTTCATTTTTTTAAATATTTAATTTTATAATACCGTATACATAAGTAAAATTTTACGATTAATAAATAACTGATATTATATTAGGAGTAAATATGATGAAATATAATAATTTTTTCATAAGTTTGTTAACACGATAAAACAACATGAGCATCATGTTTTATACTAGTTCAAAATTTTGTTTTCTCCTTATTGTATAATAAATATTAAAATAAAATTACTATTGTATTATGTCTACTATACAAAATCTATTTTTAATAATAAAGATTATTTAAGCGTTTAAATATATTAGTGCGTTAGAACGTTAGAGACGTCTAATATTAAAGAAAAATATAATTCCTTTGTATGAGAGTACAATTAAGTGTTGCTAATTTTAAGAATATTACCAAGTATATCTAAACATCCAAGTTGTGATATCATTGGACTAGTATTAATTTGACACATATAGCACCCTCTATCTGTTTCTTTAAGTTGACGAATAATAAGTCGCCATGTGCCATTTACTACATCATTAGATTTTTGACTATCTTCGTTTACACTATAATTATTTGATACTAATTTTTTTTTTGGTATAAATATCGGTTCATATTTTATAGCTATACGATCATTCTGGATAACTGTTTTTGTATGCAGTGAAATAATCATTTTATCTGAAGCTCTTAACCATCCCACCTAAATATATAAAAATATTACTTGTATTTATTTAAAAAGTATTTATACAAATATTATTACAAAATTATTATTTATAAGATATATTAATACATTTTTAATTTCATATAATATCTGTCTGGGATCAGACTAAAAGCCTCCCTGAGATGGTGGGTGGAGGCTTGCTGGCAAGTGGAAGGGACAATGCAATAATTCAACACTGCCTTTGAATGTAGTGTTTTTCCCTTTATTGAATATAATAATATAATAAATAGTCAGTGGTCTATTGATATAGAATTGAATGTATGATACAATGAATAGATGAGAGTTTCTTCAATTAATATGAGCGACAAGAATCCTGTAAATGTATTCTTGGTATCTTGGTGTTTGATTCCCCTACTCGTAGTTATGAACTCGCAGTGGTAGTGGGAGATTCGCACTGTAAGGGGCAACGATGGTGCCGCCTTTGCCTCTGCCAAAAGAGCTGTAGCGGCCTGTGAGGGAGGGGGGTGTCTGTGTGACGTCACTGATGAGGGGCAGTGATGATGCCGTTGCCGCTAGCGAGATGCACGCTGTAGCGGACTAGTGAAGGGATGATATCCGTGTCACGTTCTGCGTGACGTGTGGGAGTATTCCTCGTGCCGTATACCACTTTTTAGTATTGCTGCTTACTTAGTTGATGAGAGCCATGTATTAGTGATTCATAAGAACGTGTGTAATAGCGTAGCTTACGTGTGTGGAGTCGATCTCAGTGTATTGATGGTAGTAAGAACGTGTGTAATAGCGTGGCTTACGTGTGTTGAGTTCGATCCGTGTAGTAGCATTGGTAGGCCGTGAGCTTGGGTTCCGGTGGGCTGGAGTCGATCAGTGCAGTGTTGGGTAGCCGAGTCTAGCTTGGCTTATGCTGAGCTGATCTGTAGGACGGCGATCTGATCTTGGTGAGTGCTTGATTGAACTAGTAAGAGGACGAGAGCGTCAAGCGCGTCACCTTAAATATCCTAGTACAGGCTTGCGATTCCGGTGAATTCTGGATCACTCTTGTCATGCTGATTGTTAGAGTGAAGTCACTAGAATCTAGCCTTGGAGAGTTCGTCGGCCCTTGTTATTCGGAATTTTAATGCAATTTGGACTATTTGAGTAGTGAAGTTTCCCGATTTCGTAGCATCGTGTTTATGACTCGGCGCGCAATGTTTCGACCTAAGCAGGTGTCTTTACCTCTCCCACTTTGTTTACCACGGAAAATTGCTGCAATCTGTAACAATATCATTAAGTATTAATTATTATAATAGCATAATGCAAAAATTATCATGTTTGCTTCTGTGAAAGCTAATATAATTAATTAATTTGTTATATCTTAAATATTATTCTTAATAATTGAGTATATTCCACACGTAATTATTTCAATAACATTGCTAAGTAATAATTTGTTTTAAACGAAGAAAACATTTAAATACCACTAAAATTGAAAAATATACCCTTTACTACTTGATCACTAACTAATTACTCTGAAAAATTAGCAAATACTTATGTTTTTATAATCTATCAAACAAATGCTAACTCAAACTACACACAGCATTCTTCAAAGTATAAATTAAGTATAAAGTTATATCACTGAATCACTGTGAAGTTAGTAATTCTGATACTTAGTCTCAAGAATAATTTTTATAACATTAATATTCTTAATATTATCAATTAATATTATCCCTCAAAGATAATCTGATTCAATTTCTGATTTTCTCAGATGTAAGATTATGTTATTTCTGAAACATTATATTTTTTTTTATTTACATTTGTACATAACAACACCATTTTTAGTTGTTATTGAATAGGATAAAAAATATGATTTTTCACGAGTATAGAAGTAGTTATGCATATTTTTAATGGAATATTTCATCTAAAATATGCATATCTCAATACCCAAACTGTGATCTCCATAATCAATAATTTTCCATTATTTGGTGTTTTACTTCGTTTTATCCGATTGAAAAATATTGTCCATCAAGTATCTTGACAGAAACCAAATACATTATAAATTTCTCCTGTCAATATTAACTTTTAAAATTACCTTCTCATAAATTTCGAAAACATTTTTAATTTGTTTCAACAATAGAGATTAATATACAATTTAATTATTTCTTTATCCAATAATTGCAACAACGATGATTCTAAAAAAAACTTTCAAATATTATTCTTACCAACAAGAAGAACTTTACGACGTTCTATTACTTACCACAGAACTGCAAGATATCAATGATTCTCATCACTAACTCAGAATCAAAATTGTGTAGTTTATAAGGTAAAACGCAATAAACAGCACGTAAAAAAATGTGTTAAATATCGAATTAATGCACTATCCCTTCCACTTGCCAGCACTTTTCTCCCACTAAGTAATTGGTGACCTTAGTCCAATCCCATCCTCTTGGTCCTTTGAACACGGGATAATGGAATTTTACACAATCTCTTATATATATTATTTATATCTTAGTGTTCGAAAATTTAGTTTCTGGCTCGAGCTGCCAAGTTCAATAGTTCAGTTTATTTGTCTCTCACCTTAGCGATGCTTAGAAAAGGACACGTAGAAGGGCTGTAAATATGTACAGTGTGTAACTTCGTTTAGGACATTGTTTATTTTGTTTTATTGACAATTACATTATTGTTGTTCTATGTTCACTTCTCGTGGGAGAGAGTGAATTATTCTATTACAATGATGTAGTTGCTCCTTGATGTTGTTGGTGATGTCGTTGATGATGTTATGGGGATCAGCAATGGATTGTGTATATTCTCTGAAGAGAACTATATCTTGTTGTGGTAGATGTTAACGTTGTAAAGGTCAGAAAGAAGAGTCGACCATACTCATAAGGTGTACATGGGAATGTGGTAGTGGTAGTTAGCAGTGATTAGAAGAGAGAATCGACCATACTCATAAAGGGAGTGTGGGAATATCTGTGTGGTGGTTAGCAGAGAGAGTCGACCATACTCATAAGGGAAGTATGGGAATGTTTGTGAGGTATTTATTCTCAATAAAGACAGATGATATACCTTCGAGTCTAGAAAGGTCAGATACCATGATTTGTGTAGTCGAGTATTTACTAGAACGACAGTCAGCCCTTGACTGGTTATTAACCGTACGCACTAGAAAATTGAACAAGCGTTCCTTGCAATGGCTGCACTGGAAAATTAACCGACGATCCTTGCAATGGCTGCACTGAGATAGTGTGTGTTGCGTGACTTTTCTCTTTGTTGTAGATTCTGTGTAATGGCATGGCTAGGGCAAAAATGACTGGCTAGGATGAGTGACTGATTGTGAGGAATAACTGACACTACACACTGAATGACTACCGATACTACGTACTGATTGATTGCTTTATGTTAACGACCGACACAGAGTGACTGCTGACTGATAACTACGTGGAACCTTGATGCACGCTTCCTTAAATATCAGCGCGGTAACTATCACTAGCTTGAAACAAAGCTTAGACGTTCCTACGCGGAGGCTAAGCAGCCTTGTAGAATGTTTGAGAATCTAAGCTTTCGTCTATTCAAGAATTCATCGTAAGCAAAGGCTTGGAAGATTCGAGAAATTACATCGACGTTGCTACGTGAAGGTTAAGCAGCCTTGTACAACATTCGAGAATTATAAGTTTCCGGCTATTCGAGAATTCTGCGAAAGCAAATATAAACTTTCCAAGAACCGAAGGCTATAAGAAGAATATAAGACTACCAAAATCTACAGTCTCAAAAATATAGACATCTATTGATAACGTTTTGAATAAAACATTCCGTTATATAACTATACGTGTTTTTCTTGTCATTCGTCACTATCCACCTTATAGAATATGTATTTATACTTGTTTTAATTTTTTTTTTGAGTGAACATCGAGCAGAAAAATAATCTAAAATGCACAACCTAAACCAGCGCTGTATACGAAAATAGGCCGTACATCCAAAATTAGGCAAACAAATGGAGAAAAATTCACATTCTAGATTAAATTGATTAAAAAAAAAGTTAATGTAAGAAAAGTGTCAGTTTATCGATGAAGTACATAGAAGCAAAAAGAAAGAAGCATACAGTACGACATATCTACATTGGTTTGTGATCATCGAATAAATCTATGTACATTAATAATAATTTCACATATTCTCATCTGCAGTTACATGCCTATAAACATATATTTTCAAACTTATTATAAGACGGCCATCAACAGTAAAATTCTAAATAATTTATCTAATATGAAATTATAAAAAAAACTTAAATAAAATGAATAATTTATAATATGTGTGGATATAAAATGTACAATTATTACAATATTATATACTGTCAAATATTTTTATCTAAACTACATAGTATGTGATTATTTCTAGTGTAAACGGATACTAAATAATAACGTGACTAAGAAAGAAGAGAATAATAAAATATAATAAAAATAACATATGCATTAGGTAGCATATAAATATTATTTACTAATTCAACTAATTACTAAAATAAAGTGAACCTAAATGTATCCTACCTTCATGTATTTATGATCATCAAAAAGCAATTTCCTAGGATCTGTTTCTAAAAAATATCTTAAGGGAGTAAAATATATTTATGTTTGTTAATCTAATAAAAATTAAGTAAGTAAGAAAATAAATATTTTTTTGAGATAATTTCTAAACAAAATGAAATCGATTGATTAATTGATAAACAAAATTTTATAGAGATAGCAAAACATATTTAAAAAATAATGATTGTCATATTGATTTATGTTGACATATTTATTGAACAAATTATATTAAAGTCTAGTACCATTCATTGATCAACCATATTTATATTTAATATTTATTTGAAAATATTATAATGATTGTATATTACTTTATAATAAAATTTAAAATAAATATTTTTTAACATTTGAAATACCTTGAATTTTCCAATATTACTAACACTACATGAAAAAGTTACTTCACGTCCAATCGCTGCAGTTTGATTTTCAACTGGTGCAATAAATTTTGGTCCAAATGAATATATGGGAAAACCTAAAATAAGCATACACACATACATACATACGCATATATATATATATATATATATATATATATATAAATAAATGAATATAATAATAAAAATTTATACTATTAAATTAAGGAATCGCAATATTTTACGTAATGAAACAGAAAATTAGTATAATGTAAAATTAAAATAGTCAATATTTTCCATCTAATCCTTAATTTAGTATTGAAACATGAATATTATTTATTATATAATATAAAATATATAAGAATGTGTATATATTACCTGTACCTAAGGTTTATTAATAATTCCGAATTATTTACAGATGTTATAATGTTTTATTATGTATAACACGTAATGCTCAATTTGATATCAGAGTTCTCATTTAATCTAACTAATCTAGCATTGTAAAACATTATACCACGATAGCAAAAAATACATACAAAAATATAAATAATAATACTAAAATTTATCCTTCGTTTAATGCATCAATTAGGTATTACCTTAGGCACTTTAATTACTTATTAAATACAATGAACAAAGTAATGATAATAATAATTCCTTTTCAATGAAACAATTTTTTTAAAATGTTTAATCTATTTCGTTTTATGAAGTAAGCATCTATAAAAGCAAGAATAATTATTTTTTTATATAAAATTAACAAGCATATGTAATACAAACACGTATAATTAATGTTTACTTTATTATAAAATAAACAATTATGGTGAGAACACAGAACGAAAATAAAAATGTTATCAAACTAAAAAATTTCATAAAACTGTATACAAAATGCTCAATTTGTCTCTTTGCAATATAGAAAATTTCTAATGAAAATTTAAATACTTATCGAATTTAAAAATTTATTAAATTTAAATATTATATTACTTATCTGTGATTCAGTGTATCGAATAAATAAATTGTAATTAATTGCCTTCATTATTTAAAAATTTAATAAAAAGATTATCGAAATCATCTTTCAAACAATCATTTAAACGTACCTCAAGTTAAAGCTTACTTATCATGACAATACTTATCATCTAGGTACTTATATTGATTAAATTGATAGGTATTAGGTTATTGTATACAGGTAATTATATTGTTTGACACAAAAAATACGGAATCACTACGTCATTAATTGTCATATTACTTGGGGCAATCCATCGTAATCCATACTTAAAATCATCAGAGTAACTATTATTCATTACCCTTATCATTTATTGAGATACGATATTGGAAGTAAGAATTGACTCAAATGTAAAACATCATTCATTATTATAAAATCTTTAATCAAACACCATTCATCAGCAAAATACATGACCGTATATAAGTATTAATAATTTTTTAAACTACACAATAAAATTTTTAAAAAATGTATAATTATTTTAAAGGATTTAATTATTTGGAGCTTATTATTTTCAGAATATAAATACAAAAATATTAAATATATTTGGAGATGTATATTACAAGATATATTAGAATATATTTATAATTTTATAAGTTATTCACAAGTTATAGAATATTATATACAAACAAGAGAATCTATTATAATTTATGAAAAGTAAAATATAATGTCCACAAAAAATAGAATGAGATATAATAATTAGTAATTTAAAAAATTTTAGACTTTTAAATCTAGCTTAAATGAAAGTTTGCTAAATTTGATTCACACAACTTCGACATTATAAGTATATTGCGCGTTATTATAATGAAAATACATCATTTAAATTTAGATATTTTATATGTTAATGTGTTTGTAATGTAATAAACTTTATTAATAGTAAATAAAAATATTAAGCATATAACCGTTGAATATCGTGCATTTTGATGAGGTATGTATTTACTGTATTTTATTCATAATGTATTAAAACATATTTAATATGTTACTATTTATAATTATATTAAATTATTCAAATTCTTACTTAGTACAAAATATTATTTAAAAAATGCGAAGCTGGGAAAAGTTAGTTTCATGTTTGAGGAACACTATATATTTATTTTGTCGTGCTTTTATTATATACATATATATATATATATATATATATTTATTTATCTTGTAAATATTTGTAATTACAACTTTCATTTTATTAATCTTACATTATAAAATCCAAGATTAAATCACTAATATTCAAAAGTGGATACAAAATACGAATTGTGATATAAAAAATGTAGATAAAGAATTAGAATTATGATGTCAATAAAATAGAAAGAAAAAAATAAGCTATATTCGGAAAAAATCATTTAAAATTGAAATTTTTATTATATATTATAGTTACTATCAAATTTTTGTGATTAAAAAAAAAAATTTTTAATGTAAGGATATATACTATGCCATTATATATAATTTTTTTAATTATTCCATTTTTAAAATCAAATATACTCAGTAATTCACATGTTGCATATTTCCTTTTGAGCAATTATTTATATTCATCGTGATGCGCTTGCGCTTTTATTTAAATTACACAAATTCGTTTTAAAATACACAGTCAAGTGTACTACAGCGTTATTGTAATAAAATATTAAATTCAAATTTCATAATGAAATATTTCTTTAGATTCAATATTTAAGTTTCCTAATAATATTATAAATAAAATAATAAATTGACTATAATAAATAATTGAACAACTAAACAATATATTTTTATTCATAATAAAATTACATTTATTAATAAATTAAATACTGGAGTTATAAATTTGTTTAAAAAACACTTTTTATTGCTGTTGTGCTAGCTACAACTAACGTTGTTACATTACTGCTATACCTTATCGGTTTTATATTTACGATCTAAGTATAATTTTAATAACAATAATAATAATAATAGGAAGATTAAAAATTAATAATTGGAACAATATAAAATTATAATATAAAATTAGTATATATTATTAGTTTTATTATAGTTACAATAAATATAATATAATATAAATATATTATATTATAATTAATGCTTTAACGAATAAATATTTACTTAACTATACATTTAACTAAACGTACCTTCGTTGAAAGCAGTGCGCATGATTTTTGTTTCAGTAATTATAAATATTTGAACCGATAGTAACGTAATAATTATTACAACATTCGGTAATGAATTATTTGTTTTAAGATGCAGCATATTTATAATATTTTTTATTATAATATACTTTTCAGTATTGTTAAAAACTTTCAACAATAATTATATACAATATAATATATTGCTTAATATATTAAGAACTATCATTGTATTTTAACATCAAAATAATTAATATTCGAAGATTTTTATAAATTTTAATATTGTCTTGAATAATACTGTAATCACATTATTTAAACATAATTTAAAAATATTACACATAACTTTTGTAGGACAAAAATTACGTACAGTAAGTTTAAACTAAACTGATCCTGATTCTGCTATCTCGGGACGCAGACTGCTTTGCCAGGACAGCTTCAGCGCCTACAGACGGATGCTATTGTCCTATCTCTCTCGCTCCCCCAATTCTTGTTAAATGTCCGTCGTTCGTATTTCTATCTTTGTCTATATAATTTCCTTTCACAGACTATCTTTCTCTATATTCTCACAGTATCTCTTTCTTATATTCTATATCTACATCTCTATCTCTCATTCAATATGCCTATTTTCTGCTGACCAACTAACTATCTCTGTCTCTCAACCTCGTGGAGTTCAGCATAAAAAGACGTAAGTTGCGCTTGCGCAAACTGTGTGTGCCTTGATTCCCGGGCACCGCACTCTTTACCTCTTCCTCTCACGTTTTCGTACAACTTCGCATATTCGCTATCTATTCCTTGTTTATATTATACCTATTTTAAAGATATAATCTTAATATAGAATACAAAAAATATATATATATATACTTAAATAATATATTTTGTAATTGATTAAGGCACATATTTCAGCTTTCCTGTAAATATCGAAATGATTTTATATATATATATATATATTATTCATATAAGGAACAAATAATATTAATAGCTGAAAAACAAGAATATAAAAAATTGTTTTAATTTATTATATGAATCTATTTTAATTATCTATTAATATTTTATATATTACTTAATTTTTAAAAAATGTTGAATCAATATGCAAAACATTTATTATAGAAATTATAGATATATAAATGTTTTTAATAAATAAAATAAATTGTTTTACGTTTCATAATAATTATATATCAATTTCTTTAAAAATAGTAGGAAATATTACAAAGCATATAATAAATATAAAATAATATTAGAAATAAAATATGATTTAACCATATTAAAAATAAATTATAATTTAAAAAAAAAATTATTATATTACTTTTAAAAATTAATCGAAATGTATTTTGCGGTATAAATAGTATTATAAAAAGGAAACACGAATTCATATTGATATTCATCTGAAATTCATATGATTCGATTCGTAAAATTTTACAAATAAAATTATTCATTATTTAATTTAATTTCATGTTTAAAAAATATGAAATTTATGTCAATTTATGTTTTATAAAACTCACTACTTTAAAATTTTTTTATTACACTTAACAAACGAATAACAATTATGGCAAATGAAAATATTAAAACATACCTATAATGTACACTTCAAGGATTATATAAATTCAATGATTTCAAAATTTTATTATAAGTTTCGAATTATGTACATATTAAAAAAAAATTATTATTTTGTTGAATAACTCAACATTCCTTGTTAATACTACATTATTTTTTCATATAATTTTTATAATTCAGAAATTAATAAATTAATTAACATAAGAAAGAATCTTAAAAGATTAATTAAAAACTGATAATTGAATAACTGATAAAACTGAAATCAATTTATTCATCTGTCAATTCTCTTTTCAATATTGTCATTTTAATGATTTAAATAGATTGACTACAGCAAGTATTAAATACATATTAATTTATACATCAATTTGTTTTCTTAAACCATAGAATTCGATTACATTAAATCCTTAATACAAATGCCTAACAGTAATTAGAAACCTTTTTATGTATCAAATGCTTAACAAACTTCAATAGTAAGTTTATTCTTAAAAATACTAAGTAAACATTATAGTTGTATTTTGCAATTGAATTTTGGTCTTATTTTGTAAGTTTATATAGCATTTTTCATAAAAAATAAATTCTTCTATTTGTGTGTTATTATATATAATATTTATGTAATCGTCCAGTTATGCGTAAAAAGCAATAATTTATTGTGAATAAAAATAAAAAACGTATATAACTACTTGTATAATCCAATTTCATATATATCAATACTTCTTTCATTTATTTGGGATATCTTGAGCACTAGTATAAATAAAACTTGAATATAAGGGTACTTAAATAAAAATATAATTTTCCAACGTTTTACCAACGAAAATATTTTATAAAATTAATACCGTATATCTTGTAACTATCATATACAAAGTATCTTTCACTTTGTATAAAAAAAACTTCTTAATAAACGGTTCTAACTTTTTTAAAGAAATATTTAAAAAATAAAAATCATACCAACCATAATCTCGAGATAAAAAATTACACAATTAAGACATTTAAAATTATCAATTATGCAAGACATTAATAAAAATAGAAAAAATTATAATGAAATATCTGTGCAGATTAATGTAAAAAAAAAAACAAAAACCATTTTCCCTAGACAGAACATAAAATTAAAAAAAAAGGCTAAATGATTTATTCAATTGTTGTAACAAAATAAAATAATACCACTAGATAAATATATTCTAGTGGGAAAATAAACCACTAGAATAGAACAGAAGGCTTAGGTTATTTAAAGAAATATTCTTTAAAAAATAACAAACAATTAAATTTAAAAATGTTAGAAATTTATACAAAAATATTATAAAGGAAAATAATCATATGAATTGTAGTGTTTCTAGCACTTATCGTCAATACTAACTTTAATCGGAAGTAGGTATTGTTCGTTATTTAGCTGAAGGATTGAATTATATAATTAATCATTCGAAGTTGTTTTATAAATGATAAAATTTTAATGCATTTACATAATAATAAGTTGTAATGCAAAACATACATAGTTATGACAAATAAATACTTCTGTGAAATTACAGAACTAAATTATATATGATGTATTATTTATGACTAAATTAATTTTGTTAAAGGTATTATATAATTAAAAAACACATTCGATATTGAATTTGTTATTGATTTTCATGTAAATTATATAACAATGATTTAAATTTTATATTGATTTGGAATATTAAAGAAAATTTGAAACCATTTCATTTACTGGGTAACTAGGATTAAAAGAAATAAATTTAAGGTTTGTTTATTTAAAATACAAGTGTTAATAATGAATATTGTTATGAATTTTAATTGAGCCTTTCAACAAAAAATAAAGAACATAAATAAAATTTTACGAATGAATTATGTGTACAATTGTATACATCTATGTTTAAAAATAAAATATTGTTTATTTTCAAAGATGATCTTTTATTTTTGCATAAAATAATTTTCTTTTAAAAGACTGAAGAAATTATTTTAAAAATACATTTTAGATATATAATTATATTTTGAGTATATAGATAATAGTAATTAGTTATAAATTGTACCATAACCTTCTTGACGAATATTCGTTGTGCAAATTATTTTATAAATTAATATATATAATAATGCAAAGTTCTTTAATATAATCAGTTTCAAATGATTGCAAAAAAAATAGAAATGCTGAACCAAATAATCAACCCAGAACTTCGTTGTAAACCAAAATTAATTAAATAAAAATTTTTTGATTCTCATTATTTAATATATACATAATACATATTCATACAAATTTTTAGACAATATTTTATTTAGTTTTGTACTACAATATTTCAGCAAAAACTGTATGTATAGCTTAAATTACATATTATTTACTTTTTACTTTTTAATTTTTCTGAAAGGTCGTCAAATGTAGGATCTTGTATATTAAGCATTAAGCTATTACCACTTAGATACACACGATTCTGTGAGCTGGAAATCTGAAAACAAATTATTTTTATTTCGTAATTATAAATTTCAACATGTAAAATTACATTCAAGTTTTATTATAAAAATTGTTGAATTGTAATAGTTTACATAATATAAATAAAATACTTTAAATGAATAAATTATTTTCAACAAATTGTAAAAAAATGTTTCCTTCCAAGTTTAGTAATAAAAGTAGAATGATTTTAAAAAATGAACGAAATATTAAAAATAATATATACAGTATATATTTTTATATGATTAAAATTTCAATGAATTTAATTACATGCTGGTTTGTTAACAGCGGAAATGTTGCTGTCAAATATTCAGAATTGCAAAATGCATAAATCTTTAAAACTTCTGCTGATGTAGCCATTCTACACAAATGAAAAGTGCAAATGTGCTATTGTTTTCAATATAATATACATATAAGTATACAATTTGTATTAATTTAAAATTAGTTCTCAACCTTGTATTAACTACAATGGAAAATATCTTGTAAAAATACTCAATGCGATGAGCCTTCGTAGCGCTTGGGATTTTACTATTTTAGCGATGCGATAAAAATGTACCATCTTCTTAATTAAATACATTGGATACTTTCTTATTTTAAATAATCAAATAATAAGAATTAATATATAAATATAATAAATAATTATTAAAATCATTTTTGATATTGTCATTATATATCTGAAAATATATTGATTAAATGTGAAAATCTAATTTTATGAGTTATTAATATGAGACATTGAAATATTTATTAAAATAATTTCAATGAAAAAATTAATAGTATGAGTGATGATGAATGATTTTATTAATTACACTTAGAAATTGGTTTTTAAATTTGTATTAAAAAATGAAAATTTACAATCCCATCGCAAATTGATAAAATATAATTTGCTTGTATTAATGTGAAATTTTGTTAACATATTGTTATATTCCCAACGAATTTACAGTAGTTTTTACATGAAAATTTTTTCTAAAATACAATCTAAAATTATTCCAACGTTATAAAATATAAACTCGTAATATAATTTCTTTAACGTTAGAATTATGCATTAAAATTATGGATTAATTATACATGTAAAAAATATTTTCTTTTTTTTTATACATATTTTTCTAAAATAAAAATAATTTTTTGAATAATTATTAATCAATTTCAAAAAAGGTAAAGTATACTTAAAATTTATTAAAACTCAAATATATTTAATTATTAAAAGATATAATTAAGAAATTTGTAATTAATTTGAAAATATATAATTTAAAAAGTATAAAAATAATACTTGTTCTGGATTGGAGCAACTTCGAAGAATTTAAAAGTTGAGACAAGTACAAGCTCTCAGACGCTCATGATTGTAAACATTGATTCTGCTAATTCGTCTATTGTCTACGCCTTAATTTCAAATGTCCTACAATATTTCCGCATAACAACTTTTTCTCGAAAATTCTCGAACCTTTCAAGGCAGTGTCCTTCTGTACTTCTCGGATATTCTGGTGCTCAGTTTTCTGACGTCATCAACATTTTCGGCGTAACAACAAGCCCAAGCGCTGTAGCCAGCGTCACAAGCTACTACGCGAATATTTAAGAGCAGCTCGCCACGCATTCGGCTCACTGTAATTTTACCAATCGTTCACTCATCTGTTATTGCTCACAGTATTTCTCAATCAATCAGGTATCAAGTATTACTCACACAACTACTAAACTCAGCCGCATGCTTGGCAATCAGCCTACAATACACAAGCACATAATTGTCAGTCATTCAGCACGCAGTGTCGGTAGTTCATAAGGTGCCACCATACAATTATTCGTCCAAGCTAGTCATCCACGCTCAAACCTCGCTTCATACAGAGTCTGCCACGAAAGTGACACAGTACGCTCTCTCAGTGCAGTCATTGCAGAGAACGTTCGTTCACCTCTCCAGCCCGCATAACCTATAATTGTGAATGGCAGACTGCTGTTCTACAAATAGTCAACTATAAACCTCATAATACCAAGTCCTTCCGCACTCGAAGGTATATCCTTTATCATTCTTGCGTATAACTAGCTCACTAATACTCCTATACTCCCCTTGGAGTATGGTTGATTCTATATGATAATTACCACAGAAACATTAACATACTCCCCCTTTGAGTATGGTTAATTCTCCCTGTTAGGCACTGCTAACTGTCATTACCATCTTCCTATGCTCATTTGATTCTTATGTTAATATAGAACCCAATAATCAACATCCATTGCTAATCCCTCTAACATCAATGACATCGCGACCATTGCAATAGAATAATTCCCTCTTTCTCAGTAGAAGCAATCATAGAACTGCAATATTGTAATTGTTAATAAACCAGAATAAACAATGTCTTAAATCAAAGTCATGAACTGTACATATTTTCAGCCCTTCCGCATGTTTTTCCTACGAATTGCTACTACGAGAGACATATAAACTGAACTATTGAATTTGGCAGTTCGAGCCACAAAACAAACCTTCATTATCGAACTTTATATTATTATATATTATTATATTATACTTTATATCACTAAAAATATTAATAATTTAAGATTATTAAAATATTAAGACATTTTTAATTTTAACAAATAATTTTTTTCTTGTTAATTATATGCACTAAAATAATAAAGTTAACACAACGCTATTTATTATATCAGGAGGCAAGTGAATCATAAAATAAAGTAATTTCTTTTTCATAAATACAGCTAATTTCATAATTATTTACATTAGGTTAAAAATATATTGCTAATATTAATATATTAAATTGTATAGTTAAATTCTGTTCGAAAAAGAATATATTGTAACAAAGCATTTAATTTACATAATATGAATTCAAATTCATTAATTAAACATTGTAATTTTATTAAAACTTAATTGAATTTAAATGTACAAATACAAAATTAAAATTGAGAAAAAATTCATTAAAAAGATGAAAATCGAATTTGTATATAATAATAGAAGGGCTTTGGTATATCATATTATTGCATGATATTATAAAATCATATTTTATTTTACAAGGTGAATATTATCAGTAAAAATATTAATCAATAAAACGTTAGATTTTATTATGACTACTTACTGTACGTGAAATAGTTTGCGCAGCTCTTATTTTTCTGAGTTTTAGATAACCAGGATTTTGACTAACAGCTATGCCTAAGTAATCTTCAATTAAGGTTAAATATAAATTAAGTTTGAATACAAAATGAAATACAGGACAAATAATATATATATATATATATATAGTTTTTAACATGTAATGATAAATAATACACATATATAACACTTTAAATCCACATACTTTAAGTTCTTTTTTTGACAATTAAAAATTTTCTTCGGAAAGTCATATTATAAATTATTATGTAATCTCACGCGGCAAAATTATACCAAAATTCGAATAAAGAATAAGTGAATGAATCAATTAGATAATAATGAATAACGATAAATTAATAACACAGAAATGTAATAAATGTAATATATCGATGAAAAACATAACTGGTTTTGTACCTTTCATTATTTAAAAATGTAATAATGGACATTGATTTTATATCAAAATATTCGTTTATAATTCATATAAATAGAAATTACAGAAAAATCAGTACACTCAGAATATAATAGATAACTACACAGCGAAATTGAGATAAAATTTCAATTCATTAGATCAATAAATAGGCTTATTTTCCTTTTTTCAGCATTTGATTTTATGCCTGTAATGAAATAATCCATTATTACTAGCACTAGCCATTACAATAATATTTTTCTCGACACGAACTTGATCAATAAGTAGTTTCTAGTCTATTATTCTAAATTTTTCACAAATATATGCATTTTATTTTTACGATAAAGATGTGAAGTGTAACATTTTCCTTAATTTTTTTTCCATTTTCTATATGTGAGCACGCTCGTAATTTTCTCATTAAAATTACAATGAACACACGATAGTGTTGTTTTTCCTCATCAAATAAATACATTCATTAGTGCATTTAATTATCAAATTATTTATCTCTTTTTTCTGAAAGTTTTTTCAATATCCTGAACTGTGCAAACATATACAAAGTCTAAATGAATTTGCAACCAAAAAGGTTGATTGTATCATATTTTGTATAAAGTCAACAAATTTTCTAATACACATTTAAAATATTTTCCAAAATATTTCCAAACATAATACTATAAAATTACATTGTACTTGTACATATATAGACAAATGTAAAATGTATTTAAAATATGTATAACAAATATGTAGAATGTATCTAAAATGTATATAAAAGAGATGTAAAATATTAAGTAAAATATATGTCAAATACACAGAAAGATATTAAAAAAAAGGATATCATTCTTGCTGCTTCTGCTTCACCTTCAGCTTGTACAATTTTTTGTTGTCTTTCTTGTTTTGCTCTTTCTACTACAAAAGCAGCTCGCTGAGCTTCTTGTTGAGCTACTTGCTTTGCTTCAACAGCAGCTGTATATTCTTTTCCAAAACTCAATTCTGTTATAGAAACATCATCCAAAATTATATTAAAATCTCTAGCTCGCTCAGTTAACTCTTTTCTGACTAATGTTGATACTTGTTGTCGCTGTGTAATTAATTGAGATGCATTAAACTTGGCGACAACAGATTTAAGAACTTCATTACATATACTAGGTAACACCTGTCAAAAATGTTAATCAATTTAAATATCAAGACATATTAAATAAGTTTAATCTAAAATAAAAATATATATTATTTAACAAATGGATATAAATTTATGTTAGTGTAATGAATATAATGTTAGCGTATAATATTAAACGTATATAATTATATAGGTATATAATTAAAGGTATTAAGTAAACTAACTAGGCAAAATTTTTTTTTACTTCATTATAAAATAATAATATAAAATTAAAACTTTTTGTTCGGGATTGAAGCAATTTCCAAGACCGCCGGCTATCGGCATTGCTAGTCTCTCTAGCTCTGAGGTTTCTGTAATCACTTGGGATGAGAATTTTCGTGTACTTGTTATGCTTTGGTTTCAAATGCCCTGCAATGTTTTATATGGTCTTCGCATAGTAACCTCACTTGAAATTCTCTAAACTTTTTACGCATTGTTTTTTCTTAGAGTTTTCGAAACTTCTAGAGTTTTTTTTCTGCGCCTCATGTAAGATTTTGTTGCAGCAACAATGATGCTTTGTTGCCATATAAGTAAGGTGCCGCGTAGATATATAAGGCAAGCACGCGGCGGTACCGAACAGTTGGTATATCTCAGCAGAGTCGCCACGGAACGAATAAGCCTTCAGATTTCGTGCGCGTATTCAACAGGCTTATAGTCTCATTGTATATCAGTCGGTCAACAGTATAAGTCATTCATTATGTTATTCAGCTAGTGTTTTTGGTCATACACCAGTCGCTCAGTTCATCATACAATGAAGCCATCCAAAAAGACACAAGTGTAATTGCCAAGCGTGCCTCACATACAAGCAATCAAGGGTGCTGACTGTATTAAGAGAAACTTACACTGCCATCCAAAGGGACACAAGTCTAATTGCCAAGCGTGCTACACGCATAAGCAGTCAAGGGTGCTGACTGCATGATGAGAAACTATACTGCCACAAACAAGTAGTCTCCAGGTATGTTCATATATACACTTCAAGGCCACACGTCCTACACAGGAGTGTGAGCACATTTCGGCTAATTCCTGACAATATTAGCAGAGGCCACTTTATTATATGTACTTCAAGGCCACATGTCCTCCACAGGAGTGTGAGCATATCTCTGCTAGTCCTTGCAACACTAGCAGAAGCCTTGACATCGTCATCATCAAGGAACAACCTCATCATTGAGACAAAGCTTTTACACTCTTCTATAAAAAATGAACCATGCTTATTATACATGTAACTGTTAATAAACCATATGTTAATGAAGTTTGCACATACTACCCTTTCCATAACTGTTCGGAAAATAATCCCACAATTTGACTAGTCAGCCAAACGTGCAATAATTAACGTAGAACAATAAAACCCACTAGATGTTATGTGGGGTTGCCGGGCAAGTAAAGGGTGAATGCACTGATTAATAATTAACACATGTCTTTATTATTTCTATTTATTTGAATTGATTTACAAAAGGGTGAATTACAGACGAACTTTATATTTCTTGATAATCTTGTGGTGTTGAAATATATTTACGATGAATGAAGCAGGTTATAATCTATTGAATATTATCGCTAAGAGGTTATCATGATTGTAGTGCTCTGATCAAACACTGGAATGCCATTGTGTTTATCTTAACACGTGTGTAGTTGCCTTTAAATATCGGTCGTAAGAGAGCCGAGATGGAGCGCAAATTATTCTTAATTTTAGACTGAAAATTTGTTATTGCTTGATTCGAAATTTATCTTATCAATTTAAAAAAATATCAACAAATATTGACATTTCTTATTGGCTTTTTATTTTATGTTATAAAAATTACTTCAAACTATTATTCAATTATTAAATATTATTTTACTATCAGATATTATTTGCTTCATGCTTTTCTTCATTAGGCAGCAAATTATTAAAGCTATCGAAACACTGGCAATTCGAGCCAGAAAATAACACCACTTTCGAACACTTGTTATGAATTATTCAAATATATTTTTAATTTAATATTATTTTAATTACAACATTTCAATTGCGTAAGTATTGTATATAAAGAAACAATATTATCCCACTCAAAATTTCAATATGATATAACAAATTGATTCTCCTTTTTCGAAAACATACACATAAATAATTAGTAGCTTGTAACCAACACCAAATATTGAATATTTGTGCTTTTATTGAATTTATTTATTTATTTATTTATTATGACTAGGTAAACATATACTAAAATTTAAACGCTTTTCTTGAAACTTAATATAGTGACTTAATATAGTGAATTTCGAAAAATTTACAACAATATTTTATATTTATTTAAATAGTAGTTCAAACCTAAAAAGTTCATTAACATACTCTATAAAGTTATAAAAATCCCATATTATATTATAAGATCTATTTACCAATTTATCTGTTTTTATTATAATATATTTTTATATGTATTAAATTCAAAATAATTATGAGTAATTTTATTTCATAAATTATCACAGATAAAAACAATGGTATGCTTAAAGAATCTGCTAAAAAAGTCTACTCGCGGTGACATCATGGAAGAGTGAAAGCTACTAACATTTTAGATAATTGTAGTCACATTCACAAATTATCACTTTTTCAAGGAATTTATAAAAAAAAAAAGAAATAAGCATCAATAACTTTTTGAAACGTATATACGCTATTTTTCAATCGATTACCAAGAAATTTTACACAAGCTAGATATTTAATTATCTTAGTTGATTATATAAATATTCTTATTATATATATAAATAGATATATAAATAATCTTATTAAACTTAAATTGGAATTTTCATAATCTTACTAAATATAATGAATTTAGTTAATTATAAACTCTATTATCACCAACTATAAATAATTTAAAAACGTTTTTTTAAGAGAATCAACTAAAAATAAAGATTTCTTTAAAAAAAAAGTACACATAAAACTTTATCCATCAATAAACCATGATATTAGCATTATCTTATATAAATTATTAAATAATAATTATTAGAAGTTTTCATTCACAGTATTTATTAATATATTTTCTAGTAAATAAAAAAATCGATTTTTTACAAATTAAACTACAAGATATTCTAATCACTTTAAAATATAAAGTAAATATGTGATAAAAATAAAGATTTGATAAAAGTAAAATATAATAACAGAATAAATGTTCTTAATATATAAAATATATTTTAGTAATATCAATTTTAAAAGTGATATAATCATAATTTTATTAATATTAATTCAAATTTCTATCCATTCTTCAACATAAGAAAAAATAGGTGTAAATGCAAAATACATTTAATTAATAAACAACATATCGATGTATTATCGTTATTATTAGCTTCTATTTTTTATAAATTTTAATCATTCTATTTTTACCTACCATATTCATTCTAAAATAAATTCTAATTATATACTTCAAGTGACAATTTTTAGAATTCAAATTTCTTTGTCATAAAATATTGAAAATTGAATTAATCTTTTCAATATATTTTACTCTTTTTAATACTGTTCAAGTTATATAATTGTTATATAAATAATATAGTAATAGGTTCTTAAAAGTTACATAACATATATAAAAAAATATATTACATAATATGAATACCAATTGTTGTTTTGACAATTCAAAATTAAGATTTTTTAAGTAAATTTGATAGTAAAATCAAATAACTAAATTTATTAATTTACTGAGTACAAATACATATTTCCAGTTTGTATATATTTGCTACTCAAAACTTCTAACTGTTAATTTTTCAACTAATTTCATTTCACGTTGTTTAGAATACATTATTATATTATTTGTACAGTGATTAATATTATCAAAATAGTCATGATAATTTTAATTGTATTAATTAGTATTTAAAACACAAAGTTTATACTGTTATTATGTAAAAATTTGATATTCAATAAAATAAATATTAACTACTTGTTTAAAAACATTTTATATTTTTATTTTATAATTACTATATAAGTTTGTTTATTTTCTACCTGTTCTTTTTAAAAGTAACCAACATATTTTTTATCGTAATTTGTATATAAAAACTTTGAATTTCTGTTTTACTTTATTTGAAAAAGGAGCATATTAACTATTCATTCATTTGTTATTATATGACAGTACATATTGTTCATATATTATTAATAAATAATATATACTATTTTTTATTTATAACAAGAATTCTAATACATATTTTAAGCTTTACCTTTTCATCATAGTCAAGTCCAAGTTGGCGATACATAGATGGTAATGTACTTGCATCAGGACGGGATAAAACTCTTAATGAAATATTTACCATTTGTAAATCTTTTGAACCTGTAGGAGATGAAATTTTCTTTGGTCTACTTCGTATATCATATATTATAGGATAGTGAAACCATGGAATACGGAAATGCAGCCCTTCAGTCATAATATCTTTCTGAACACCACCAAGTCGTGAAAATATAATAGCTCGATGACCACCATCAACTTGAAGTTAAAGAAAAATATTAAAAATTTATTATTTAGTTTAAACTTAGTATTTAGTTTTGAAATAATTTATTTTTCTAATATTATATTGCAAATTTTTTACTAATTTTATTTTAAAAATATTTTAAATACATTTAAAAAATGTGTATTTTATAAAATCTATGTTATCCACATCTATTATCTGCAACATTATTGAAGTATAACATGTATTTATATAGTATAACAGAATTGTTTAGTTCTGTTCTATACAGGTTGAAAATATTTTTCAAAAGTATAGTATGATATTACATGCTATTTCAAGTTAAACTGAAAAAAGTGATCATCTATTTCAATTCTATTTCATCTATTTTAAAACAATTTATTTCCACTGACTATTTTAATTAAATTTATACTTTTTTTCAAAAATAAAAAAATATATAAGATACATATTTGAAAGAAATGCATTAGTTGTTGACTTGTGTTCATTATTTTCGTAGTTCTTTAATTTAAAAAAGTTATAAAATATATTTCATAATTTTATCAATATTTAATAAAAAATTGGCAATAGTAAAAATGAAATTATAAAAATGTATTGAAGGTAAACAGTATAGTAAGCAGGTAAATAGTATAATAAATCATTTATATCAACTGTAAATTCACTAAATTTAATTCTTTTTTTTTTCAAAATAAATTTGATATATTTTTAACGAGATTTTCTAATTTATATTTTATTAGGTAAATAATTTCATTTTCAGACAAAAACATGTATTGAATATAAAATAAATCGCACTGCAAATAAAAAATAATAGATAAACAATTTTAATAAAAATTCTATCAAAGCAAAATCTGTTAACTTTATTTCATTATATTACAATATTGTGAATTATCCAATAAAGATTCAATTTAATTTAAAATTTTTAGGAAGAATCTATTTTAAAAACATTAAATAAATTAGCTGCATAATTCTTTGATACAGAACAATTAAATTTATTACAATATTTGAACATTTAAATTTATTATTAAAGTATCATATTACAATTAATTTTATACATTTTCAAAATGTTAATAATTATATCAAACCTTCTGTACTATAAAACACTAAAATTAAATTTTTTTTATCACTTTAAGTTCCATATCTTCATTCATTTAAAATAATATTATAATGTAAACATGCATGATTAAAATATATAAAATTTGTTCATACAAATCATTATTCATATATTGTAATAAAAAACATAAATATACTGTAAACATTTTTTTTCAATTAAAATTTACAATTATATTATATACTTAAAATTTTTAATAATAAAGATTTATATCTATATATTCAAATAATTATTTATAATTAGTAATCTATTCAAATCAACCAATGAATGAAACACGAAAATAAATAACAATTTAAATAGATTATTATGCATATTAATATTATTATTATTTATTGTATATATTTAATATATTGTATAAAAATATGTATTTGTATATATAATATAATTGAGTAATTATACTATTAATTTTAAGAATATTAATTTTTTTTAACTGAAAGTAAAATAAAAGATAGCTTAGGTCAATTAATCATAAATTATATTTATATGTAATTTTTCTATTTTATATAATAACATTATTGTATAAAATTATTTAAATAAACTAGTTAATAATGTGAATGCATTATTAGTAGATTTCTATTCACTTACACAAATTAATTTTCTTATTATTTAACTATAGTAAATAATTATTGGTATAACACTAATAAATAATTCAAAAACTATTTTCATATTTTTAGATTTAATTTAAATAACATCACATACCTGTATACATCGATTGTGAAACACCATATGTTGCTAAACCAGCCATAGTAAGTACTTTAATGCCAGCGTTTAACCCATTTGGTCCTTTACCAAATCTATTTGCAAAATCGTTTAATTTACTTTGGGCCATTTTTTAAAATACTAAACAAATATTAATTTTATATCTCAACAAAAATTTTTCGGTGCAGCTTCAGTTTATTAAATTTATAAATCTTCTTAATGTTTCCAATTTCTACCTAGATTCTTAAAAGATATATACTATTTATTATTTTTTGTAATTCTGTTTTATTTCATAAACTTATAAAAATGAATAGTAACTTCTATACTTACTCGTGTAAAAATCGTATAAAACATAAATCTATCTAGAGAAAAAACACGACATAAATCCAAGTTAAAATAACCATCTATATATATATATGTATTTATATATTGAGAGCCAATCAATTTAGATTTCTAGTGCGCATGTTATTTTTCATTATCCCAAATTCGATTGATAGATTTTTATGGTATATAACACAAGGCGAAATCTGGTAATGATTTAAAAAATTTGTAATAAAGTATATTAAATAATTAATTATTTTAGTAAATATTTATACTTTATCATTTTTATTATGACAAATTTGAATCATAGTATTTTACAATGCACTAACCTCAATCAAATTCTTTCCTGAGTAATCAATGCTTTGTGTTATAGGCGCTTTCAGAAGAACTAGATATACCTTTATAAGATTTAGCTACTATGCTTTGTCAAGAAACATGATTTAATGTGGTATTTAAATGTCTATAACATTAATTTTAATTTATTCATTATGTTTGCCAATTCTTATAGTTAGAAAATTACAATTACGTATTTTATACTTGCATATTTGTATGTTCATATTTTAGTCAATATATATATCTATATATATTATATATCTTTTTTTTTAATAATGTAACCATTAATCAGCATTGTGCGTGTATGCTACAGTATATGAATTGTTAATGAGTATCGACATCGACTAAAATTGAATAAATATATTGTTAATCATATTTGTATAGTTATCATTCGTAATAAAGAAAATAATATAATGTATAATTATCAATATATTTTAGAAAAGGAAATATGTAGCTGCATGCATATATATATAGATACGTTTTTACACTATCATGAATTTTCTGTGATATATTAAATAAGAGAATAAATATTTAATACAACAAATTATTTAAATATATCTCATAAAATAAGATACCATGATATAATAAAATTATTTAATGATTTATAAAATTATTAGTGTAAATATTTTTAATTTATATGAAATACAAATATATATATAATGTTAAATTATGTAGAATAATATCCAACAAAATACAAATACTAGAAATAAAATGTGAAAATATTGAATAATACTTAACTTATAATATATAAAATATAAATAATATATATATATATATATATATTTATGTTATACATAAATTGTAATATTAACATTTATTCTATATATTTAGAACAATATTTATTTGCGAAAATGTATTAGAATAATCACTACGTATTGGCGTCTATGAACTAATATATCATAAAAGGAATACTAGTAACATATATCATAATTTTAAGATGGAAATATTCAAATTTATGTATATTCGCTAGTTAATATAATTATATTAGATTATGCAATTAAAAAATGTAAAACAGACTTATATTAATATTATTTTTTCTAGTTAAAAATTGATTATTTATAATATTTATTTTTGTAAAGCATAAATAATTTTTAAATTTTATTAACATATACTTACTAACAATGAGTTGGTAAAATTTAAGATACTATATAGTTTTGAGTTATGGATACTAATGAAGAAAAAAAAGTTTCGGCTTTTAAATAGAACAGTCATTGTGAAAAATCTGTAAAAATATAGGAAAGATGTATCTTAAAAATAACGTTGTGCAATAGAAAACGTATTCATGTACTATTTTAACAAATACAAATAATAAGTGTTTCTAAGCCCCTATTGAAGGTAATACCTAATATTTAATATTCATTAATACATAGATCAGTTACTTAAAACAGAATAATTTCTACAAGTTGTGAAATTAATAAATAGTACGATAAATTGGGAAATGAAAAATTTTGAAAAAGTAACTTATCACATTTCGTGATCAACGAAAGATAAAAGAATAGAATAATTTGAAAACCTACTACTTTAATCAGAATGTCAATCGACAATCTAGAAATAAATGTATGTGCGTAATAATTGAATACAACTTCACTTAAAGTGTTCTACTAATATTTCTTTACAGTTTGATCAACCTTCCGTCCTTTTTCCCTTTAATAGGTTTGATTACATGTCTTCAAAATGATTCTTTATAATATAATCTATATAATATAAATATGATAAATTCCACAATACATTTTGTAAAGATAAAAATCTTAAGAATCGATGCAATATATTATCATGAGCAAGAATAAATTATGATATATACATCTTGAAGTGATCTATAAATTTCTTAGTTTGTAAAAACGACTGTTTTTAAAAATTCATCATTATGTACCAATCACCCTCATATATCTATAATACATAAAATTGTAACTTATGATACAATATAGTATGGTGTCGTTCTAGCATTTATGAATTTATTGTGTTGTGTATATTAATATATTTGTTAATGCAAAAGATATATCCGTAAATACATAAACAACTGTATTATTATTAATAGCTTAATTTTGTAATTGCTTGCACATTAAATAATCATGTCCAATTTACTATTTGTAGTTCAATAAAATCAATAACTAATATTAATCAAATAAAACAAGATTTATCCCGATGTATTTGTCGAACTACTAGAAAAAGTTATTTGAAATGGAAATTTTAAGTTTAATTATCGTATTTTCTTTCATAAAAACCTTTCAATAATAATACTAAATATTTGTTTATAAAAAGTAAATCCAATAATATACTATAAAATTTTTTTGGTGTATTGTACATTTTAGCACATCAATTAATTATCATATTTTCATTTTCTTTAAATACAAATTACACAAAAAATAAAATTTATTCTAAATTTAGAAATAATTTCTTCTAATTTTATTTCAAATTTTTAAACAAGATATGAAAGATTACAATGATTCCTAGGCTCTTTTTAAAAGGAAAATTATTTCCTTTAATGCATACTTTAATATTCGAAACGAATACATAATTTAATTAAATAATACTGTATAAAACTATTTGAATTTAAACATATTAATTTACATTAAATATTTTTTAATATCAAGTATCTCATTTAGCAATAATTTAATCTTATTTTTATCTTTAATTTATTTTGCTCATGTATTAATTTTGATTGAATAAAACTTTTAACACTTAATAATTTCTGAAAATCACAACTACTATTAGTAATCATTAATGATATACGTGAAAATTAATAAAACTATATCCCAACAGGACGTTTTCATAAAATTAAAAAAAAAAGAAAGATTATATTACAGAAATTGAGTAAATTTGATTATTTTTATTTTCTTTCAAAATTATATAAGATTTTTTAGATACTGTATACTATACTGTATATATTAATTACTTTTTTTATCACAATGTAAATTTTATTTGTAAATTATTATGTATAATTATTATACAATTTTCGGTATAATATTATAAAGTGTGATAATTTATTTATAAAATTATTTAAATTGCATATCATTCATCGTGCTGGTAAAGAACTTATTTTTAATCCACTGCAGTCTTTATGAATTTGTGTTACTTCACAAATATTACAAATATAATTTTTAAATTGTACTTGATAACTAGCATGACAGAAAGGACATTTTACTTCAGGATTTCCTTTGTAAATTGGTTTATAAGAAAAAGCACATAACGTAAATGGATTGTGTTCATCATAGTCTAATAAATGCTCATCCACAGGATTACTATCACAAATCTATAAACAAACAATATAAGTAAATTTAATACGTCATAAAATTTAATTTTAATATTGGTATTTCTTACTTGCAAAATTTTCCTAACTTGTTGAGCAACTTCAGGCCTTGGACCAAGTTCTAATAATCTTTTAGCAAATGATCGTGTAGTTTTATAATTTTTAAATTTAAAAAATGTATTTACTGCAGAACGTAAAGTTAAAATTTGGTGAATTGGTTGTAAACTACAATGTGTAAAATATGCAACCATCTCGCAAATTCTTTTTTGTTGAGACAATGTTGTTTTCGGGTGATGTTTTCTTTCTGTTTCCATTTTCAGACCTAGTATATATTCTCTACAAATTTCGATTAATTGTTGAGCTTCTGCAATATCTTGTCTTGAATCTACAATTAATAAAGGAATTGCATGAAGTATATTTTGTAACTTTTCAATTGCTTCCAAAAATTTACCAGCTGTAGTTAACTGATAACTTAATTGTAGTTGGTATATAAGATCAGAAATTTGTAAAATTATTGCTGGAAAGTATGGTTTTACATTAATTTCTTTCCAATTACGTAAAGGAAAATAATATACTGAAGGGCTGTTTGGAAATAAGGACATAGATATTCTTGAACATGAATATATATTCATAAATAATGATTTATATTTATTAAACTTTAAAATTCCAATTTGTTCATTTAATAAACGAAACGCTGAACTATAAGAACCAGCTAATATGTGATCCACTGCTAATCTAGAATTATTGATCCAATTATGAGTAACTGGTATCCCTTTTGATGGGGATGAAAAATAATTTTCATCAGATTTTAGAATATTATTGTTTTGTATTTCTATTGGTATGTCAACATCTTCAACATCCCATCCAGCTGCTTCATTCTGAGAGTCAATAATTTCATTGGTGTACTCATAATTTTTTACTTCATCTATAACATTGTTTTCATCTTCTTCACTTCCCCAACCTTCGATAGTAATAATATTTTCTCGTGGAGCTAATAATGCATTTACTTGACTTTTATTTTTGGATAAAATTGTGCAATCGAAAAATCCTTTAGAAATTGTTAACAATGGCCAGTTATTGTCTGTTTGGAAAATTGGAATTGGCGGACATAAATAAACAGCTTCTTTATCAATATCTATACATTGATTGTCAACATAATTATTTTGTAATTTATCTTCTATAACATTTAGTTTGTGAATATAATTAGTAACACATGCCAAAGATTTTTGACCAGATATCTGAAATAGATAGTAATTGTATTTTAATTGTAATTAAAATTTATGTTACATTCATGTTATTTTATATATTTGATAAATAATTTAATATTTATTTTAAATCTAAAATAACATTCATAACATATATTTGAAAAAGTATTAATCATACAAAAATTTGTTAGTTTTGCTTATTCGTATTTGATCTACAATTTATTATTTTTTTTTCTTTAAGGAATTATTAGATTACAATTTATTAATTAAATTAAAAATTGATCATATTGATTACATTGTACGAAAAAGACTTATCAAAATTTGTTAGACCACAATGGCAAATCAAGTGAATTTTATGTTGTATAGTACGAATTTCAAATAATTCACATCATACATGTACATGGCATACATGTAAACATTTTATATTAATAATTTTTCAGTTACTAAATTTTTTCTGCCTCTTAGATATTAAAAGATCAAAACATATCGACGTGATAGTCTCAACATGTACAAAAATGTGGATATATATATATATATATATATAATTTAATAAAAACTTTTAAACTATATTTATAAACTTTTTTTATTGGAATTGATATAATAAATTTTTTTAATGTAAATTAAATATTTGTAATCAATTTAAAAAACTAACATATACATTTTTTGCTGTTAAATTAAATTTGTTGTTTCTTATATTTATATTTTACCTATTTTATATTTCTTTATACTCGAAATGTTCAAATATCTAGAGCTATATTAATCAAGAATTAACAGAATCAACAGGCAACTGTATACTTTAAGCCTTTGGACAGTTATCATTTTTTTTAGATATAACTAAGTCTATCGTAAACTTACTTGTTCATGATAATTTTGTCTCAAGTATTTTTTTCTTTATTAGGTCTTATTTTATAAATAACATCAAATACCTAATAATGCCAGTAATATACAAGATTTGCTACTGATTTTCTTTATTATTTTATGATTTATATACACAAGAATCATTGCAACTTTGTTTTATTTATTTAAATATCTTTTGAATAAGAATATGCTTACCTTTAAAATCATCGCAAGTTCTTCAAAATCACCTAGTAATAAACTACCTTGATATTGACCAGAAAAATCTTTTCTAATCTCTGCTATTTTTGTCATCTTCTTAAGTTTCTCTAAATTACCAGTAATTAAATACAGAAATGCAAGTTTTTCAAAATTTTTTGTTCTCTGATAACACATTTCAACAACTTGATGATTTCCTTGCAATAATGCAGCTTGAGCTAGACTTTCCCAGCAAAATTTTTGATCTAATACACGTGCTGCTTCTAAAGCAACTTCAATATTACTACATTCTAAAGCTAAACTAAATCTAGTTTTTTCATCTTTTACAAAATGTAAAGCAACTTCAGGATAGCCCTTTTGTTGTAGATAAGCTATTATTGATTGTCCAACAAGATTAGCTGACTGTACCATGTGTAAAACTTCTTCATACTTACGATTAATCAATGATAATTTAAATTTAAACTCCGTTGAATCAATTCGCAAAATTCGAGCTTTACATTCACGATCCAAGCAATATACTTGATCTCCTTTAATTTTGGTCACATAAATAGGAAGATCCAATGTTCGAATTATTCCATGATCGCCATTAATTATTGCATATTTAATATGATTACTTGTTGTGTAAATAAAAACATTAAAATCATCCCAAGCACCTGATTTAATTCTAGTATTTTCATGTATAGAACACATATGTTCAAATCTTCGGTTATATATAATAACGGAATGTTTGGATAGAAATGCAACATAATTCATATCATAGGACCAAACAACATATCTACATTTTGGCACTTTTATTTCAGCTAATATTTTTTTTTGTTGAATATCAAAAAATAGGACTTGATCGGCATCACGTAATAAAATAACTCCTGTTCCAGCATAAAATATTTCATCGCAATTGGGAATTTGAATTTTCTTTGAAACTTCATTTTTAAGATTTTTTATTACTAACTAGAACATAAAACAATATAATAATTAAATAGAGGCATAATAAATAAAAATGAAATAATACAATCTACAGAATATATCAAATAACTTAAAATATATTTATTGTTAAGTAATGTTAATTAACAAAATGTAACTATTATTACTTATACATAGGTACTAAGGAAACTGTATTTGTGTTCTTTAATTACAATTAAATAAAGTTAATATATATTTTTACTTTTTACTTAATGCTTTTACTAATGTTTTAGATATCACCAAATGGTATAGAGTAACTCTCTGAAAATAACATTTATAAAATATATATCTGTTAATATCAGATCTGAAAAATGCATAAGTAATAAATTTTTTATTTTCTTTAATCTGAATAACAAACCCTATATGATATAGCGTTACAAGTACCACATTTTTCTTCAACGATCTTATATTTGATGTTCTACTTTTCATATTGAAAAATTCTATATAACACTATACAAGCGATTAGTGCAATAAATTAATTATGTCAGAAATTCGATTAGTTTTCTGGATAATGATCAAAACTTAGTTGCAGACAAGATAGTAAACATAATGCACAAGAAAAGTTTGTAGTTGCATCGCCGTTACACATTCTCAATTACTACTAACCTTCATACCGATAGTTACTATTGTCACTTTCGCTTTATCTCTACACAAATTTGTACTAAAAATGGGTGTATGTATTAAGTATAATACCTTGATATGGATAAATCTGTTTCGTTTGAGTCATAAATTATACAAAGCATAAACTGTTAACATGTAATCAAAATGTATGTATCTTGCAATAATTGCCGACACATTATTTGCATATTGTTCGAAACTGTTTGATTTCTTGGCTCAAACTGCCAATATTTCAATAGCTTTATAATAAATTATAACCCATCCTAGTAGATGCTTCGGTAGAAGTCAAGTGGAAGGGTTGTAGAAATGTGTCGTACGTCCAGACTTCGTTAACATATGGTTTGTTAACAGTTACATTAGTAATAAGCTGTACTCACTTCTCATAGAAGAGTGTAAGCTCTGTCTTGTCTCAATGATGCAGTTGCTCCTTGTTGATGGTGACGATGTTGTTGCTATTCTTGTAAGGATCAGCAATGGATTCTTGCAAGGAGTGCCCTTTGAAATATAAATAACGTGGTCTCTGCAAATTTTGTAAGGATTAGCAGGGACGTGCGCACACTCCTTGAAAGGACGTGTAGTAATGAATGTTATTCTTACAGCGATACAGCTATCTTTACCTGATCCTGTGATGAATAGTTACTTGAGAGAAAGACTACAGGTATACCTTCGTGATAAGAACTGCTTCGATTCCAGGCTTCTCGTAGTTGTACATTTTCTTGTAATGTAGTCAGCACTCTTGACTACTTGTTAACTGTTGCACACTTGAGAATTGAATTTGAGAGCTTCACAGAGAGTGCAACTGAGTGAGTAGCTAGTGGCTGTAAACTCTGGATGATGAATAGCGTGGTTGACTAGCGTGAATAGCTGATAAACTTCTAACTGGATGAATAACTATGAGCTCCGTCTCGTGGTGTGCTTCCTTTAAATATCCACGCGGCAGCTTACTTAGCTGGCAATAATGCATAGGTGTTGCTATGCGGGAATATTACATGACGTGCGAGACTAAAGCTCTGGAAGTTTGGAGAATTCCAAACAGTACGAAGACCAGATAAACATTGTAGGACATTTGAAAGTAATGCTTTGGAATATTCGAAAAATCTCGGAATCGAATGCTAACAAATTTTGATAGCCAGAAAACTTAAACCTTTCCGAAAGCCAAAGTCTCGGAAAATGTTCCAATTCCGAACACATATCTATTTCGAACTTTTTTTTTATATTTTGAATATTTATTTTTTTAATATTATAAATTAACATATCTATTTTTTAAATTCCACTAGGTTGTTACTACTAGATTGTTCTGTATTCATTTCTTTACTTTTACGTCATTCTTCATTCCATACGCATAAGATATAATTTTTTGAATATTCAATCATGAAATATTTAGGAGTATAAATTTCATTCTATTATGTAAGCATATTTATCTTATACATCAGCTATTTTTAGGATTATTATTGAATGAATTTATGCCTATCAGTCAATAGGATTATCTATCGGACAAGTAAATAAAATACCAAATATGTAAGTGACAATTCATAATTATTTGCACTATCAAATTATTAATTCTATATGTTTTCAAGCAAAAAAAATTAATTATTTGTAATTCAGTAAAATACTCACAACATTCTTTAGTATTTTATTTCTTTTATACACAAGAAAAATAAATGTTCGTGACCACTCTAATCATCAAACATCTGGCAACTGCATATATAAATTTATATATGAAGCTGGAAATTTTCTTAGTTTTAAGTTTTTATTATTAAAAATATGAAAAACTATACTATTCTATTAATATATTTCATTTGGTTAGAATATATCCATTAGTTCCTCCCAATAATTGATTAATTACTTTATTCATTCAGATCTCTAGATGGAGTATAAGAAGTTTGACTTGATAAGAACTAAAACTAGGTTAAAATACGGAGGATGACAGAACAGGTCATGACCAAAATCATTAAACAAATATTAGAAGAAAATAAATATAATTATAAAAATAATTAAAAATAATAATTATTATCATATAATGTCCAATGTCAAAAAATATGGAATTAATATAAAAAACTTTTTAAGTAATCGTTGTTCAAATATCTTAAATATAATTAATTCAGAAATTTTAATTACATCTGCAATGGTCGGTCAAACTTCTGAAAAAATTGCAAAATTAAATATAAGTAAAAATTCACTTAGTTATAATTTGAGATGAAGAAATGAAACTTTTATTGATAAGACTTAAACAAGATTTTTAATTTTGTATTTAAACTTAATTTTTTTGAAAAATTAAATTAAACCTATTTATATATAAAAATATGTATAATTTTTTGTATTTTTTGTATAATTATTTATGTATAAAAATTAAAAGTATTTGTATAAAGAGAAAATTTATTGAATATAATTTAGAACACTTTGTAATAATTATAAACCTGTAATTGTTCAGCTACCATGTTTTTCATGTAATCATACTGGTATTTAAAAATCAAGTTATGAACATTGATCAGGCCATATTCCTGTGATTGGTGTAAACATAAGATAAAAAATTAAAAATATTGTTATTAATTATAATATAATTTATATATTGATTATTATAACAAAAATCATTTGTTTATTATACATTGTAGTGTTTAGAATTTAGAAATTACTTGTTCAACTATGTATCAGTTACTGGGTTGACATATATATATATATATATATGTATATATATAATCTGCATAATCTTCCCACTTATTGAGTTATGGATAAGTAAATTAATTATAGTTTATTTATTTACATGTTAAATCGTTACTATTTCTCAATTATGACCACTTTCATGCAAAATTAATTTTTTTAATTGAAGTCAATTGGGGTGGAAGTATGTGTAAACAGATATGAATAAGAAGGTTATATATCAAATAAAAGAAAATAAATAACAAAATTGAAATGGTGATATAATGTTGAATAATCATAAGTAATCCAGTACTGTTGTGAACATTACTTAAAATGATTATTTTAATATAAATTTATTTAATTAAAATAAAAACAATGAATGCACAATAATGTAATAATTTCTAATGATTTCTAATAGTATTAATGGTTTATAAAGAGAACTTTACTTACAGAATATGTATTAACATGTCTATCAAGAACGGCAAATCTATTTCTAGCAACCCATAATGCCATAATTCCAGAAGCTCGTTTGGTTTCAGGTTCACTATTGCTGTCACCTTCAGATGGTAGAATATATAAATCATAGGTGCTATTTTCAATATTTGATGATGATCTTGTACATATAAGTATAGCATTTTCAGCTTGATTATAAGATAAACTGTAAGCTGGAATTTTACTGCCTCCTCTCAATTGCATCACTAAAGTATCTTTTAATGAATTAAAGTCCAGTTTGCGAAGAAAACGTTCTTTAATATAATATAATATATTTCCATGAACAGTGTATGCTGGCCTTTCTCTTTCTAATTTAAACATAATCATACCAGAGTCATGTCCGGCTGCAAATAAATTTAATGTTGGATGTGCTGCAAGTACCCAAAACCTTTCATGTTCTCGGCGAAAAGTATGAAGGCATGTACGTTTTGTCATATCCCAAACTCGAATACTTTTGTCTTCTGCATTAGATAAAATAATATCTTGCCTTGGATGAAATAATACACAAGATACATTATTATAATGGCCACGACAAGTATCAACTTCCCAAGCTTTGGCATCATTCATTCTCCACATTTTAATTTGTCTGTCATCAGCACCAGATACAATTAAAGGTAAAGTTGGATGAAAAGAAGCCCAATTTACTCCTCGATCGTGACCTTCTAAAACATGTTTTACTAAAGCATCTGCTTGTCCGAATAAATCAGTTGAACCCGGATTTTTTAAGTGATCATCTAATCCACTGGGTCCAGGGGCAACATTTTTTTTTCTAAGTCCAGAAATATCCCATACCCTTACAGTTTGATCTAAAGAAGCTGAAACAATAATATCTTCGGTAGGATGAAACTGTGCACACATTACATAATGGTTATGTCCAGTTAAAACACAGATACATGTTCGACTTTGCCAGTTCCAAACTCTTATTGTCTGATCATCAGATGCACTTAATATCCATGGATATTCATGATGAAAGACTGTTGTTCTAATATAATCTAAATGTCCTAATAGTGTAAAAATACATCTTCGCTGTTTATAATTCCAAACTTTTATTTTATAATCATCTCCTCCAGAAACAAATATTGGTTGTTGGTTGTGAAAACAAATTCCTCTTACTGGTCCATCATGTTCATCAAATTTTTCAAGTAAAGTACACATACGATAATCCCACAATTGTATCACTCCATTATGTAAACTATAATAAATTTTAATTACAAAATTTGTATACAAAATTTGAACAAAAGAAGTCTAATAATAATATTACTACTATATAATTACATATTTTTAACTGCTACCATTTAATTCTAATTATTTAAAACATTACAACTAGGTTGTATGTAGGTGTAACAAATTAGAAAAAATTATTGTAAAATAGAATAAAATTAATCTTGATAAAAAATAATCAAACATACCAAATTAACAAAGTAATAAATTTAAATAAAAATAAAATAAGATTCAAAAATCAATAATTCCAAAAAATAGTAAAATATAAAATTAGTAAATAAATAGATATTTAAACTTTAATTTTAAAGATTGTATATATATATGTACAAATATATGTAAATATATCCAAATATAAATATATAAATGTATATTCATGTACACAATCAATCTAAAAAATATCGATTACTTTATAATTTAAATAACAATCCATAATTTGTATAGTTTATTAGTTAATATGACTTGCACTCTAAAATTTAATTTACACAATATAAATACACACTTTTATATTAACAATCTGATGCACTCACTTGTATATAAAGATACATATAAAATAGATGAAAATATCTTTTACAATAAATTAATTAACTTCTTATACACTATTTACAGCTTTTATTATAGACAGTATAATAAAAATTTTCAAATGAAATTTTTTTAATTTAATAAAATAAACAATTTTTTTTAATTAAATATCTATCTGATAAACATAAGTCAAAATATATAAAATATATTAACCTAGCAAGTATCCATGGTCGCTTAGAATGAAAAGAAAGACCCTTAACTCGAGCTGACTTAGTTTCAAATTTAGTTAACATTTTTGTATTTTTACAATAATTGTGTTATTTCAGTTTATATACAATTATTACTTTTTAAACATATTTATAATCAATTTATAATTAACTACACGTCACTTGGAAAAAAATACAAAAACTAATAAGGGTCGTATTCATAAAATCAGAAAACGTAAATAATCTATTCATTTATAGACATGCGCATTTTCGATTGAAACTTAATGATATTCAAATAAATTTCAAAATTAATAATACATTATTCAAATAAGTTAAAATATATTTAATAAAATTTAATTAATAAAATATACATAAATTTTATTAATGATCGTACATTATTTACAATTGAATACAAAATTTTATTATTTGAAATTCTAAATCATCATTACAATTTTAAAATGTATATTTTTTGTAAATTTGCTTCTGAAAATAAAATTAAAATGATAACATTTAAATATATTTATTATAAATATTTAATTTTTCCATTTTTCATTGAATTTTAAAGTAATTAATATTTTTATTTGTAATTAAACACATTTTATATACAGTTTTATATTATAATAATCTAAAATAAAAACAAATAAAAACGTTGACACCGGTTCATAAAAAATAATTAAAAAAGTAATTTTAGTAATAATGTTATATAAATAATACAATTATATTACTGTCATATTAAAAAATATGTATGAGCTTTCGTACAATCCCAACGATAAATATAATTATATTTTTTTATAATTATTATTTTATAAATATTAATAAATTTCAATATTTGAATAAGAATCTAGTATATATTAAAAGATTTAATTATGTATTATATTGAAATTCCATTCGTTAGACTTAGAAATGTCATAATATTTTTTATACTTTTTTATAATTATTATAAAAAACACTGTACCATACGTAATTCTCGTATGTAGATTCACGGAGCTACAATATTATTGCCTATGTAATTTAGAATATTAATCTACTTTAAGTTATTTACAGTCTGTAATAAAAAATACAGTGTTGATATGAATTTAAAAAAAACGAGGACAACTTATGGTAATGCAATATTTTTAATATAAAGATAAATGTTATATAATTTATACTAAATTATATACGTTTCAGAGGAATTATTATTTTCCATTATAATAAACATAGTTACTAATTAGTAAACTGAACTACCAAGTTACTGCTAAGTAAACTAAAAATTCCAATTTATTACATTAATTTGAAGAACTGATGAAAATTATTCAGGATACTTTAATTTTTATTCTTATATTGAAGTATAGATGTTAGATAATAGTTATGAAGATCATTTGTAAGTTTTATGTCATAACTTTTTAAGAAAGCATTTCTGCAATTATTTACTTACAAATTTTAAATGTTTAATCAGTACGATTTGATTTATTATCGTTTTGTAAGTAATCAACCAATTAAAATTAATAGTACTTTAATATATGAGTATTTTCTCGTTTAATTAAATAAATATCTCTAGAAATTTGAATATTTATAAAGAATTTTAGTTGATTTTTTTTTAAGTTTTTATGTTTTATTAAAGTATAGAATCGATTTATCTCTATTAATTTACAAAAACTTTCTTCGTTCTATTACAAAATATTTACGGTAATTATTTGAACGCGATAATGTTTATGATGCTCAAATGTGGTATGACCAAAATCATAAGAAAATAACTAGTTTTTAAGAACAAAACATTTTTGATAATAAACAGTCTTAAAGTTAGTGGAACTATTTAGAGCATCACGTTATAAGTACTATGGTTCATAATAACAATAAAAATAATGGGTTACCATCACTTCACTAAAAATAAATGCATATTATTTAAAGATTTATAATAATTAATACCACTTAAAAGTTTGTGTGATTCCTTATAATTCGCGTTTTTGATAAGAAAACAATTTATACTATACTAAATTTAGAATAAGAAATGTACAGTAAGATATCAAGATGTATGTATCTAATTATTTCATATACCATTTTTTAATGAATATTTTATTAAATTAAATTAGCTTTCTTTTTTTTTATATAACATGGTTTAGCCAACTTATAATTTTTATGCTGTTATGTACATATTAAAATAAATAACATCGTTATGTAGTTTATTAGTGATAATTAAAAATTTTCTTATATACATAAATTATTGTTGATCATGTGATTACAACGATTTTTTTCAAAATATTTATATAAAAATAATATTGATAATGTTTTGATCCAGTTCCCATGTTATTTTTTTACGGAAACACATCCTAACGAATTAGCTGAATAGAGATTCTGCGCAGAATCAACAAAGAGAATATTACTATCTTAATTTTATTTAGAAAATAAAATACGAATGAAGTATTATACGTTCTAACATTTTGTATTGGCTATTTTGTATTTTCAATCAAATTATAAGAATTCATTTTTATTTAAAATTTCTTATAAAAAATATTAAACTAAGGATAGAATGATTTCTATGAGCAAAAATAAGAATTTAAATATAAATATAATTTTGAGAATTTGTATTAATATTATAAAAAAATTTGTCACCCTTTGTAAATTAAACATATATTAGTTATCTATTATTTTATTTTACTTTTATACTTCTATACTTTTATCAGTTCATTTAAATGTATGTAATATAACGATAGAACTATATGTTTAAAAAATATTTATTATGTTTTAAATATTTATTTTAAATAGAGATTTCCATTTCTAATATTTATTTCTTATTTTGTATTTCTGATTACATATTTTTTACGTGAAACTGATAAGTAAGAATTATAGAATATAGGAGTATGGAATGAGGTCACGTGATCAAGTTGCAATTTAAGAGCGCTCTTAATCCTATACTTCGAGAAAATTTTGTTATTTTACAGTTTTAAACGCGGTTGAAAATTGTTAAAACAAGTTTCTAAAAGAAGTATTTGTATTAGCGTCCTTTTCGGATGCTAGACACATTAAGAGTATTTTGTAAGTTATTTCAAAATATCGTTTGAACCTTTTTATTTTTTAAAGTCTGTTGTTGTTTTAACCCAACAATACTTGTCAGGTGTTTCTTAAATTTACAAATGGCGTACTTTATTTTACGTGTTTTCTTTAATAATAATACAGCTTTCTTAAAACTATATCATTTATATATTTTCTACACCATTAGATAATTGATCAAATTTCTTTCTTTTAGAATATTATTTATAACTGTACACTTCATATTTCATAGTTTAATTTTGTTAATACCATATATTCTATTAAATATTTTAATGATAATATTTATTTATTATAGGATTTTGTAATTTTTTGTCGCAAGCTGTTTTTTCCTTTTTTTGTTTTATTAAATCTGGTTTTTTATTACAAATATTTATATCTGATTTTTTTCTAGGTTTTTTTCTTATATTTATATTCTATTATATTTATATACGTACATATATTAAGCTTGATTACACTAAAATCATTCGGAGTTAAATTTTGTTATGTAAAATATAGTTATTTTGTGTAACATAACCTTAGAAAGTTGTAAATATTTGTTTATATATATTTTTTATAATAAACCTGTAATATATTTATTATATTTTTACATTATATTAACCTTTAATTTAAAAGGTTTTTTATGATCTCTTGTGTTTAATGATACTTGCATATGTTGATAAAAATTAGATTTTTTATATTGATAATTTTATAAAAATTATACTATTTATTATATTTTAATTATAAATATAAAACTATTATTTATGTTAAAATTTTATGTATTTATATATTCATATTGATGTCTATGATATATGTTTATATTGAAATTTAATTATAGTTTGAATAAAGTGTTTAAATAATCAAGAAATATATTAAACAAAATAATAGATAATTGGATTATATTCAATATTAAAATGTTTTTCAATTTTCTTTTAAATACAGATAGTAATCAATTTACATTTTAAAAATTATTTTTAAAACGTGAGATGGGCCTTGCTTTAATGAAAAATATTGAATTTTTGGTTTAAATTTAAAAACATTCATTAAATGTTACAAATTGCTATTTTAACTTATTACAATAAATATAAGAATAAGAATATAATATTTTTTTGTAAGTTAATAAAATTTATTATACACAATAAAAAAATTCTATAATTTAATATTATTTTTATAATTTAATCGTTTAATTTGTTTTAGAAATTACTGTAGTTTTGATCATTTATATATAATTAAATAGAGCTGTACTTATAAAAATTTATAAATATTTATAATATTTATAAAAATAATATATTTAATATAAATATACTTATATATTGAATTTAAGTAAAATTTTAAATCCATTAAATACGTAATGCAAATTATTAAGTATAAATATATATTTGAAATAAAAATATAATTAATCTTTTTAAATATATTTTAAAATCACATATAATTAATTTAAGGGTTCCAGATTTATATTCAATTTTGAACTATTTTAGTACATAATTTGGTATGTGTTACTTTTTGTTGCATTCAAATATTATTTTTATTCTTAAGTGAACAGTGTATCACCAAGCTTTAAAGATTAATAATTTTCTACATGGCCAGTAATTACGTACTATATTATAAATATTACTATGTGTAATTTCAATAAAAATATCGATAAAAAGGTATTTAATAATAATGTTCTAATGATTAAATGACAATCCTATTTTTCAAAATAATTAGTGTTAAAATTGTATAATTAATAAAATTTTGATAACAAATATATAAAGTAATTAAGAAATTTTATTTGAACATACAATTATAGTTCTAATCTCATGGGAATATAGATCTAAATATTTTATAAATTATAACTTGTAAAATATAGTATATAATTTTTGAAACATTAATTTATTTATTGTGAAATTTATTGTTTTAAATAGTCATCAGACTTTTACTTATCTAACAGAAAAAAAATATCATCAAAAAAGAAAATCTATATCATCTGTAAGAAAAATGCAACTATTCTTTGTTTTAATACTGAATTAGGTCAGCTATTGATCACAAACCAAATGACTTACTTTTAATATTGTCTTTAAATGTTAATATGAATATTTACAATACTATGCAATTAATTTAACAAATTATTTGAAATATGTATCATTTTATTTTGTCATATAATTACTTTCCATATTAATGTAAATTTCTATTTTTTATTAAAAAAATTTGTTAAGATAAAATAATTATTGTTTTTTTTTTTTTAATACTGTGTGTACTTATTAAATTTTGGAAATATTATAAATTGAAATAATATATTATTGATATAGTTTTAAAAATATTAATTATTTTTAGATAACATAATTATTTATATAATTTAACTTACATGTTTCAAATTTTTTAATTGATGTAATTTTCCTGTACTTTATTTATTCAGTCGCTTTCCTTTTCTATATTATTTATAGTAACAATTTATGGTTTTTTTTAACATATTTGTTAAATGTTGTCGATAGGTATCTATTTATAAAAGTTAGTACTGCAAACAAAATTAATTTTGTCATGCAAACTTTTGGATTCAGTCATCAAAATTTTTAGTAATATTTTAGACTAAATTTTTTCATATATATTTTATATTCAAAATTATTTATAACAATAAATCAGGTGTATAATATCATCATATGATTGCAATCCATTTTTAATAATTACTAAGTTAAATGATTAACTAAATTGTGCAGGATTTTATGAATGATTAGTTCAGGTATTAATAATAATTGATATTTATACTAATTCTGTAGTTGACTTGATTTCTTGAGTTTATAATTCAATAGAAGATACAAATTAAGTTTGTTTGAGCTTATTTACTGTTTGTTTCATGACAGTTTCATCTTGTTACGTTTATTTTTTCAAGTTCTTTTGTTTTTTTTTTTTTATGCTCCCTTGTCAAAAGTAGTTATTTCATCAAAATAGTGGGGGAAGTGTTTAATATTTAGTATTTTTAAGAATTTTCTAATAAATAAATTTTAACTAAAAAATACTTTATATACATAAATACTTTAAAGGTTTTTAAATATATATATATACATTTTGAAATCAAATTCATTAAAGCTTGGCAAAAATTTTTTTAAATTGTTTTTTGTTTCATGAAATTTAAAAAAATTTATAAATGAAAAATTTATTAAAAATTTTCCAAGTTTTTATGAATTTTTCATATTCATTTTGTATAATAAACAAAATTAGAAGTCCATATAATCAATTATAGATAATTTTATTTTAAAACTTTATTCATATACATAGATAAATGAGTACTTTTGAAGAGAATTTAAATACTAAAAACGTTTATTTACAACACAAAAAAGTATGAAATATATATGAGTATTCTGAAGGTAACTTTAATAACTGAAAGAAGTCATTTCAATTAATTAATGTTTGTCATTTATGCATCGTAAATGGTGAATAAAATACTTTATTTCAATTCTGAAGCATCAGAAAAGGATGTCTCAAAAATAATCAATATGAAACAAAAAAGCAATAGCAAAAATATTTTCAGAATTATACATTTATATATATATATATATATATATATATAATTTAATTTTATAAATCTTAATGTAAGTTATGAATAAAATAATTTTAAAAATCACATTAAAGGCTTCTAAAATCAATGTCGTTAATATTAAATTTTATAATTATTAATATTAACCTAACTATTAACTTAAGTTCTTATAAATATTTTTGAATATAGCCTATATTTTTTACGAAGAAAATCGATTTATTTTTAAATCATCACTAAAATTAACTGTATTTGTGTGTAAAAATAGAATACAATATTTATGTTTGTATGATTTTTATTAGCAATAAAATATTGCTGTTAATTAATTACATGCAGAGATTAAATAATACTTCTGATTAATTATTTTTTGTCTTTTTTGTTTCAGACTGTATATAAAAGGTGTACATAGTTTAAAAATCTTAGATTTACTTTAAAAAATGAGTTCTTGTAATAGATCTTTATCTGCTACTAAAAGTAATTCAAAAACTAAATCATTACAAGGAAAAGCAGATCATCAAATTAAATCTTCAGATTTATTAAAGTGCGATAAATTTCAGGTAATATAATATATGCCTCATTTGTAGAAGAATTTTAAAACTCTGATTTATCATATCAGTTGTTAACGTCCATGTAAGAATATTTATATCATAACGTTGGACTAATTTTTGGAAAATCTGTATAATATTGAATCCATACGCGTAATAGATCTGGCTAAAGGTGAGATCAATACTTATGAATAAGGTGTATGTGCAAAGATTAATGTGCAAGTGGTTACCAAAGTAAATCATAAAATGAGAATTAAAGTATGCATAATTTTAGTTTCTCTAACAAAGTTCTTGATTTTAATTACAAGATGATTACTTATAACTTTAATTTGAATTACGATGTAATAAGATCTCACTGATACTGTACAAAACCAATTATCAGAAATTATTTGTTTTACACCCAAAAAAGGATTGTCATGTGTATTGTAATATCTATTCTCATGCAAATAAGTTCTTTCTATTTTTTTCATGGCAGACTACGGATCTGATTATAATTTTTTTTTTTTTAATAACATTAGTTCATATTACTTTAGAATTAAAAATAAATTTGAACCATTTTTGCACTTTATTTATACATACTTGCTTTTCTTTTTCTGTTTCTGAAAATCTTAATTTATATATCGATACAATTGCCATTTATATAATTTTATATACATAGAATACAAACTCTTATTTATAATTTTATATTGACTAAATCGTTAAGCCCAATAATTTGTCAAAATATAATATTAAATATTCTATATATACATATTTATTAAATCTATGTTTTTAAAGAAAACAACTTCTATTTCTTTGATTTTTATTTTGAATCTTAAGACGTTAGTGTTTCTTTTTTTCTTTTATGTATCTGCAACTAATAATACTACTTAAAAAAAGAATTCATTATTCAAATAAGTAGTTAACCTTTTATTAATGATTTCAATAAAAATAATTTAGAGTAACAACATGAGGTAATCTTTTAACATTTTCAGTTTTAATATCAAATTTATGTAACAATATATATATATATATTTATATATATTGTTACATAAATTTATATATATAATAAATATAATAAATATATAACATACAACTAAATACGAAATTTAACTCTTATTTCAATTTTTTAATAAGCAAATACATATAACAAATATTTGTATAAATAAGTAACATAAAATAATAAATTTCCCAATTTTAACGTTAAACATTATATAAATTTATTAAATATAAAAAATGGGTATTTCAAACTAAATATTTTTATTTAGATATTTCTATTCACTCTTTTATTTAGATTAGGTGAACTTAATAAATATTTATCATTAATGTCGTTTTCAATTTTGAAAAATTTACTTTATATTTTCAAATCTTTATTAATAATGAAATTCTTTAGTTTATTTGATACATTAAGATTTCTTTAGTCAGATTATATAATGCTTTGTCAAATATTTACCGGTTTAATAAAAAAATTTTCTTTTATAGCAAAGCAGCTATCATTTACAAATTGCGAGAATGTCATCCATTATTTTACCATTATATCTCGTTTCCGTTTAAAAATCAAATAACTTTGAATATGTATAACATTATTTTTTATTTTATTAGTTTTGAATAAATAATTAATGTAATTATTGTGTATACATTGCGTACTTATTCATAAATTGTTTTTTGACAAATTTTATATTATCACTTTTTATATCACGTACCGTGTATTATTGATAATATAATGTAATTAATACTATGTGATGGTTTGGCTGTTTATCGAATGTACTTAATTCATAATATCATAGTATTTTGATAATATTCTAATCTAGTATACAGCATTAGATATTTATTGATCGATTTAAAACTTTTTTTTACTAAATGTTATTACGAATGGAATTTAATATAATTTATAATGTAAATGAAACTTAAACGTAGAAATACAATAAAATATAATTATTTCAGTTTTCTATTGAATTCTTTTTTTTTGTATTTAATACAAGTAATTATTAAATATGATTGTAAAGTATTTTGTATTAATAAATCTTGATATACGAAATATTAAAATGTCACGTTAAAATAAGTATTTACTTCACCTAATGCTTCCATGAAGTAAAATAAAATCATCAATCTCTTTACACATCGATAGTATCTAATATACCTCTGAATACCCCATTAGCGAATGGAGACTTGAAAAGAAATGCAGGAAGCTTTACAAAAAACGAGTTAACTATTCATTGAATTTCGTTCTTAAATTACATATACGTCTTTAAGTTACTATTTTAAATAAGAATTTTTTTAATTAAAAAGACGAATTGAGTAAACCTATTAGAAAGTATAAATAGATATTTCCGTAAGTTAAGAGAACTAGTAAAAAAAAAGTTCTCCATAATATTTGAATAAAGGAGAAAATATTCGGTAGAAATAGAAAAAATCATTTTTATTTCGGTACAGAATTGTTAGTGTTGAATTATGGGTTATATAATTATGCTTAAAAAGAAATTAGAAATATTAAGGGAAATAAAGAGCATTTTGCAACAAGGAAAGAATGTATCCTGGAAAAAATGGAAATAATTTTTGGGCGATACTTTAAAGATGAAGCCATTTAACAATTTGAAATTTTTTATAAATAAGTAAAAATAATATATGTAGTCTTTTTTCTTTATTTTCAGTTATATTTTCGATTATTTCTTAATTAAATCCTGCATTTATAAAAATGTAGAATGAATCTAATAGTTAATCAATTAGATTCAGATGATTCAATCAAATATTCAATATGTATTTATTAAACTATTATATTGTAAACATTTTTCAATTAATTTTTTCGCAGCATAAGTCGGATCAATTGCGACAAACAAATATAATTGATAACCGTATAAACAGTAAAGAAGATGTTGCTTGGCAAGAACGTATTAAGCAAGTTATGGATTTAACTCGTCGATCCGAAGATGAAGTCATTATGGCATTACACGATAGTGATGGAGATTTAAATCGAGCTGTAAATGATCTTCTTGAGGGAGTTAGTCCTGAATGGGAAGTTAAAAAAAAAAAAGCCCGACCAACAGGAGGATCTAAGCAAAATTCTGAACAATCTGTTGTTTCTGATAATCTAGATTGGGAAGATAAACGGTGTTTTAACAGTGATGGGACAACTCGTATACGTGGACGTGTCAGTCATATTAATCGTGGTTGTAAGTATGAAAAAATAAAATATTAATGAAATTACTTTTTAATTATTTATTTAGATATTGTATAGTATTACAGGTTCATATGTATAATTTCTTATTTGATTTATTGAACAATTATTACTGTCTTAACTAATTTTAATTTCAACAGTAATAATTAATTTGAACTGCATTACTAAAGTCTATATCAATATATTTTGATTTTTAATATTTGTTTATAATGTAAAAAAATATTAGGCAATGTTTTATCAAAATTATTCACGCATTTATTGAAAAACCAATAAATAATTTCATTGCAATATCAATTATTTTATTTGTTAAATAATAGATGATCGAAAAAGATATAAATAAATAGATAATTAACTTACCAGAAAAATATTTTCAAAATTAAGGAACCTTAAGATTGATTATATTAGACCTATAAATATATGGAATGTTTATATATTATTTAAAAACTAATTAAAAATATTTGAGTTACAATGTGTACAAACAGTACAAAAGTATTGATGAAAGCATTTTCGAATTTAAATTCTTTGTTTTTACACTTATTACAAAAATTATATCATGTTATAAATATTTTCGAAGCATTGAATGGAATACTACTTAAATAAAAACTAGGAAATATTTCAAATAAATCGTTGTTTTAAATTAAATTTATTGTAATTTGTTTTGATTCCATTCAAATGATAATTTAAATATTCAACAATTTACTTAATTTTCTGAATAAAAAAATCACACATTAAAAAATAAAAAATGTTTAATGTACTAGATGCATTAACAACTTAATATTTATCATATTTCTGTTTAACGTAGATCAAACGTTTATATGTACAAAAACTATATCATAGTATCTATCAATTTGATATTTAGAGATTTTTTCATGGTATTTAAAACATCGTATATGAGATTACTGTTTCAAATTTATAATTAAAGATTATTCGTTTTTCATGTTAAATTTATTGCCAAGTTTAATGATAAATAATGTTATATTATAAACTAATACATAATATTGTATATTTAAAAACAAAAATTTCATAGCCACAATGCTTTTTTAATTAGTATAGTAGTTCTTATAATTAGTACAATAATATATATTTGTGTAAACTAAAGTTTTATATAAAAAATAATCATTGTAGTATTACTTGTATGATTAATAAGGATTAAATTATTTCATATAAATATTATTTTAGGGCGACGCCGTGAAAATAAAGAAAATGAAAAAAATATTGAAGAAATCAAATTTGAAACTGCTCATGGTAATAGCAGAAGAGGTCGTGGTATTTCTGGAAGATCTGGACGTGGGGGTAGAGGCGGTGGTCGCGGTTTAGGTCCTCGAACTTTTGCAAATAGAGGAGAATCTATATCTTCTAATTCACATACTTTTAATCGACCAATTGATACGTGGACTGGAAATGAAGAGCATCCAACTAATTTAAAAGAAATAAAAAAGGGTTAGTTATATTTGATAATATTCACATTTATAATAACTATATTAAATTTGTATAACTTGAAATTTAATAAATAGCAAGAAGCTACTTAACATTGGTAGATCTAAATCTATAATTAATCTATAAAGGTTTTACAATATAAAAATATTTACACTACAAAATATTTGGAATTAAATTATACTTTACTATTTTTAAAGCTATAAAATGATTTATAATTAAGTTCGAAAATGACTTTGAAAAAAATTATATCCATTTATTCAACATACTAAATGAATTTAAATATAACAATTATTTTGATGAAAATACTATACAGTATAATACTTCATTTATATTTTGTGATACTAATTAACAATAAAATTATTCTAAATGTTCTTTAATGATAATATAAAAATATAATTTCCTTCATATAATTGAATTAAAATATAAATCTTAAATAAATAATTTAGTTAACTTAATAATATTCAATGTTCTTAAAAAATATATTTAAAATTACATAAGTTAATTATTAATAAATAAAATCTGGTTTAAGTATACATTGTATAAAAAGTATAAGATATATACTTTATGCTGTAGTAAGCATTTTATATACGTAAAACATAATAAAGAAATTTGGTGTAATTTTATTGATATACACCAAATAAACAATAAATTAATTAAAAATTCTTACGCTCTTTATTAATCTTTTTGATATTATTGAATTATTCATACTTTTGATTTTAATTCGAATTTGAATCTATATTATATAGAATAGTACCTATATAAGTAAATATAAAATTTATCAAATATAGTCACTTACCTTGGATCTAACAGATTAAAAACTAAAGATATATATTTTTTAGTTAAAGTAATTAATACACCCATGTTTCCTGTTTTTGCAATTTTATCTAGATCAATTAATTTTAATAATTCATAAGAAATTTTTAACTTTTAATCTTTTATATAGTCATCTGCAGATTTATTCTCGGAATGAATTATAAAAAAATTTTATTTAAAATATTATTGACTTTATTTAACTATATATCTACAGAAATTTTACATTTACGGATAAATATGTAATATATTAAGAATTAAATATATATTGTGATATTTTGTTATTTTTTAATAGATTAATAGCAGACCCTGCTATAAATATTGAATGACCAGTTTAAAATTTCTCTGCAAATTGTATCTAAACTATTTTATAAATATGATGAATATTTTTTTATAAGAAAATTTTCTGTGAATGCTATGTTTAAAAAAATGTCTATATACAACTTTTTAATATTATATTTTAATTTTTTTATATTTATATTTTTCATTTGTCACTATACAAAAAAAAATAAACCACATTGCTTATTTTCTGTACTGATTTTATGATAAATTAAAATGTTTTTCTTTATTTTTTCCTTATTATTAAGATATTAAAAAAAATTTAGATATTAACAGATTTTTAGTTCCAATAATATATATTTTATGATACATACTTTTTGTTGCTAGAGTGTCCGTGTTTATAGTATGATGATTGATATAATTTTTTCTTATTATCTAATATAATAACAATTTTTGCTAAATTCTGGGTTTATTTTTAAACTACCTTATTAAATCACATATTTGTGTTTTTTTAATTAATTTGGCTTTTTATAATTTTCAATTTGATATTGTATTTATATACTTTTTTTTTAAATGATTTAGATTGAATTAATTTATATATCATATTTTATTAATATCTTGACATTGTTCGTTTAATTGTTAATAATTTTAATATTGATGCGTGTAATATTTCTTGGCTTTTAGTAGACCTTCTTTTCTTGTTATGTCTATGCTTAGTCTGCACGAATGTGTTAAGCATGTTAATCTAATTAATAGTCTTATTACTATAATCTTATTTCGAAAATATTTAACGACCAGTTTTGTTTTATATACTGTGAATTAAACAATTTTCAACTTTTTATTTAAAATATGTTTTGATACTCTTTTATTCACCCTTTTTTTAAGGAAAGTCGAGAAAGAATGAAACTACCTTAAATTGAAATAATTTTCAAGTGAAATAATCTTAAATTTATAGAAATAAAAAGTAATTAACCGTTTATTTAGTTTTAAATATAATTTTTTTGATAATGATATTGTTATTCGATTGCATCGGATCGTATAATAAGTATAACTATTGTAATTTAATATTTCAGTTGTTTTCTATTATTAACAAATAAGAATAATTATTAATAAATTACATAATCATACTCACAATGTTATTATATCTATATAAATAATCATGTTTGTAGCATTAAAAAATCTGACCTTAACTGGAAAATAAATATCTATTATAAATTATAAGTTTTATTGCAAAATATACTGTTTTTGTTATATATTAATATATGTATGTATGCATGCTTTAAAATGAATAGGGCATGAAAATTAATATAAAATAAAATAACTATAACTTGAAATCTGATAAACAAAGTTTATGAATCGTAATTTTTATAGATTCATGGAGTACTATAGATACAACTGAAGATTGGGATAGTGAAGAATATACTGGCTCTCTTGCGGATACCAAGGTATTCACACCCAGTACTCTAATAAATGAAAATGTAATTACTTCAGATAAAAAGAAATGTCAGGAAATGTCATCAATTAAAATCGTACAATCTTCGAATTTATTAATACCAAGCGTAAGTAAGAAAAAATCAATATTTTAACTTAAATGAAGTATGATATTTAATTTGAATTATTTAATCTATCTACGGTCATGTATTTTTTCAATTTTGTTAATTCTGCTACTATACGTACTTGTCTAATAGCATTAGAAAAAGCAAGACTTAAAGAATAAAATACTGAAGAAATTAAAGAATTCTAAAGTTGTGTGAAGTCTTTATCTACATTGTTTTTTATTTTTTTCATACTAATTCGCCCTAGTCCCCATAGATTTAGAGTTATTCTTGGATTTATTATAGCAAAAATTTCAATAGCTGAAGAGTCCTTTTTATAAATATGATTGCTACAATATTATTAATATATAAGATACATATTTGATAATCTATTTGCTGATGGATATATTGAATAAAAATATTTGAAATAAACTGTTTTATATATTAACTTAATCGTAACAATAAAAAATCTTTTTTTAAATATTGATATTTTTACATAATGGGTGCCGGAATATATTAAAATTTTATGTTTCTATTTTAATAATTTAAAGCGGGTGCTACTTACTTAAATACCATGTTGAATAGTTGTTTACATGGAGTAATCGTTTGCAGAATACAATGAAACGTCCATTTAAATTAAAATAATCTTTTTGAAGTCTTCTATTTGGTTACATGAAAAAATTAAACCTAGAATTGAAATACACTTACCTTTCTATATGAGAAATAAATATATTGATTGTGTGCGTCAAATTATTATTGATACATGTGCTCATTTTAATTCAGTATTGACATTTGAAAAGTGAACACATAATCGTCATTAAATGTTTGATTAAAATAATTTTGTATAAAATATCGTTATAACAAGATTATAATAACCACTAACTACTACTCGATGATCTAATTATACTGATATTGAAGTTTTTAACCCATTTAAAAATAGTTATATTTATTGTTTCTGAAGATATATAATTCTTAAACTTTACAATAGAAATTTATATCTATTTTTGAATACTTATATATAACATCTCTTGCTACTGTAAAACAAAATATATATATATTATTATTCGTATTATAGAAAAGCTCATATAATTATGCAAATATATTGTAATGCTCTTACAGTCCATAATCCTCAATTGAAAAATAGTTATTAATCACAATTTTTCTGTATACTCTAAACTTTGTTCTTTTTCTTCGAATTTTTTAATGACAACCTATATTGAATAAGGAAGCAGCCTTAGAATGTACTTATTATAACTAAATAACTTCAATATTACATCTGTTTGGATTTACTGTGCACTATTAAGTTACAACTTTCATTTGAGTTATGTATCTAACTATAATTGAAACTTAATTGGCAATGTTTACATAATCTGGTAGAAATAATTATAAAAATAATTAGTTTAATTCATTCATTTAATTCTAGAATGAAAATCCTATCGTGTTATATATATATATATATATATATATATATATATATATATAAATTAATATGTAGCTTATTAATTATTTATAATAAATTTTCGTACATAATGATAAAGGTAATATTTCGATTCAATTTTCTGGTATTTAACAAAGTATACTTTGAAAAATACATTATCCTTATTCTGCTAAGAAATATTTAAAAAATGCATAATATAATTATAAAAATAAATCTATATTAATTGAAGAATTTTAGAACAATAGAATAAATTAAAATGAATAATTTTTTAACTTAAGCAATTAATTTGTTTTAGGAATATATCTTTCATAATAAATTTAAATTATTAATGTACAAGATTAAAACGTCTAATATATTGATTTTATAACGAAAACTAAAATTTTAAATTTTTTGTAAATGATAATATTATAAATATTATATTTATTAAAAAGGTAACATCTTTAAAATTAATTTAATTTTATCTGATAATTATCATTGAAATATATTCTTGATTATTTTCAGAATATTAGTTATAATTATACTGGAACATTGAGTAATAATCAAAAAATTAATTTAATTACCAAAAAATATGTATGATGATTAATAGACACAATTTTAAATAATGATTTTTTCTGCTATCAGGAATCATCAAAATTATTAAATCAAGAAAATATTATTCAAGAGCAGTCTTGTCAGTCACATAAAAACATTGCATCTATTCATCTTCCACATTCACTTGATAACATGAATAGAGGAAGCTTATCAGCTGCACAATCTGAATATTTTACTCAACTGTCCCAACAAAGTAGTGATTGCCTTAATGTTAATTCTGGACATAATACATTTTTAAATGTTGTGAGTAGCTATGTATTAATTATAGTAGTAATGTATATTTAATATAACACTACAATATTACAATTATAATTAGTATAGTAATTTTTTTATTTACTCTGCAATTAAAAAACATTTTTTACTATTTGATACTATGGAAAAAAGAAATTGTTTAACAACAAAGTTTGCAAAAAATAATATTTAAGTAAATAATAATAGTATGTAATAATTATCATTTTTTGAAAATTATTTTATTGTTCATTTTACTTTGTAATCTTATATGTTATATTTAGTGTTAAAATCTGTTTTCTTATTAAACATAATTTAAAGTAAAATTATTACATAATAATTATCGTTAAAAATTATTTAAATAAAACTAACGTTATGTTTATATAATTCCATACATTTATTCCGTAAACTAACTTCATTACAATTTTTTAAGTAAATAGCAAAGGATGACCAGCACTATTTCAATAATAAAAAATTATTTTTCATTCTGATATGAATTATTAATGCACAGAGTATAAGTTGACTAGAAACATTATTGTGAAAATTAATTATTTAATACTATATATAATGTTGAACACAAACAAAATAAGTTGATAAAAATATATATATATATATATATCCAAATACAAAAAATGAAATAAACTCAAATGCAACTTATTTGACAAATAAGATAATAAGAAATAATTAAAACTTATACCTGTACTTTGAAATATGGTTCATTCAGTATAAAGTAATAAAACCAATCCATATTCACTGTAATAATTAGTTTTAATTAGCCAGCTGACAGAATTCTGTCTTCAAATTTAAATTACTTTTATACAAGCATTACACCATTTCCATAACCAAATTCTACTAATACTATTCTTTAAATGCTGTCATAATCTTCCAACTTAATTGTATTTTCAACGAACTCTTTCATTTCCTCAATTTCCTATACTTTGCTAAGATATTAATATCATTATTATTAAAGAAAATAGAAAATTCTATATTCATCTTATCTGCACGCTCGTTACATATTCAGATGCATTTTTAATTCAAAATTTCCATGTATTTTTTCTAAAATATTAAATTATAATATATAAAATTTGAGAAAATAAATCTTAAATCAATTTTATTTATCCAGGTTACTCAGTTATCAATTAAAATTATCTAGCATAAAATAAAACGATTCATTCCGTTGAATAATTAAAAATATTTACACTATGTATGTAGAATAATATATAATTTATTTAAAAAGTATATTAAAAAGAATAGTAGCATTATACATTTATACGATAAATAGATGCATAATCAGATTACTCAAAATTTGTATTATATGATCGATATTTTTAAGTATTGTTTAACAAAAATTAAATTATGATTTCGTAACACAATATCTCAAAACTAAAATATTCTTATTTTTAAAATGGGTGCATTTTAACAATTATAATACAATATATAAAATGATTTTTTTATTTACAAATTTAGTTTTCAGTTCCATTTTAAAAAAATGTATAAAGTTTAAAACATATTTATACTCATATTATAATTTAATATAATCCAACGTCTTATGTTATATCAATTAAAAAAATATATTTTATATTGTATGTATTATTGTTAATAATTGGAATTTGTAATTTAACTTATAAATTTTTTTTATTTTATAGCCGCAAAGACAAATTAAGCATCGACCACGTCTACCACCACCTTCAAAAATACCTTCAACTGCTGTTGAAATGCCGGGTGATGCCTTAAATACAAGTATTGGATTTTTAGATGTTCAATTTGGAGCATTAGAATTTGGCGCTGATGCTAATATCAATGACGGATCAAATCAAGAAAAATTCAATTCTTCTGGATCTAATTCTGGTATTTCTTGCATTGAACAAAACTCTATCACCACAAAAACTGTTGTAAATTCACTAAACTCACTATCTGTCGAAGCTGTAAAAGTTTCTTGTCAAAAATTTAATCCAACATCAAAATTGGTATGTAATTGTTTATTTATTATATCATTTATATTTGAACAACATATTGTTTTGATTTTAAATAGAATTATTGCTAATATCATTTTTAATGTGTTTACCCATTTAGTTTTATATACATTTATTTAAATATATATTTTATAAAAAACAATATAGTTGTTAATTATAATAATTATTGTTTATTACTTGATTCTTAAATATCATTTGCATTACACTTATAGATGTATTTAATTCTGAATTAAATGAAATAGGGCTTATGGCAGCAAAAAATAGATAATTTTTACTAATATTGTTCTTTAGTATTATATATTAAATATATTTCGTAATTAATAAATTATATTTTAATATTATTTACCTTTTGTAAGCATACAACACTGATTATATCTATTTAATATTTTTAAGTCTTCCTACTGATCCTTATCCTGGTAGGAAGTATGAACGATAGAGAATAAGTTTGTGTATTAATAGTTTTATTAATTCGAAAAAGTAAAACAAGCTCTGAAAACATGAAAATGAATTACCACAATACTCGTGGTTAAATAAATTTTATTAATTGGAATAATGTTCTATTTCATTAATTTATTGAAATAAAATGTATTTTATCATTGATAAGTAAAAGCGTAGATACAATGAAAAACTAATAAATATACGCAAGATGTGGAGAAAATCGTCTGACATATTAAATTATACCTAGTTCAATTTAAAATTAATTGTTATATTTCAATATTAATTAAAGTATAATTATAAATTGTGCGTATGTGTGTTGTATACAATACACGACTACTTCTATAAAATAAAATTGTATGCTTTTTTTGACATTACTAAGTCATAAATGTTTATAATAGATCGTGATTTACTTACTATAGAATACAAATAATAATAAAACCGTCTGTTTCATTATGGAAGGAAAGTGAATAAAATAATAAAGAACGCGTTTGCTTTAATAAATTTTATTGCAATTGCATTTTTATATGCCATATTTTAAATTATTGCGTTTTATTTTATATTATAATTTTGATTATTAAAATTCTATTATTATGTTGTAATATTATAGATATTAATTGTTAGTATAGTATATAATCATAGGTATGCAAAATATATTCATTTTTATCATATTTTTGTTACGTATACCATGTTTTATTTTATAATTAAAGATATAATTAACATTTTTATAATTAAATTTTAATTTTAAATACTTATATTACGTAGTAAATAAACAATATGTAAGTTGCATTAATTGTGATTTTTAATTCTTTTTTTTTTATTATTTGTTTAGAACATAGACACTAATGCAATAAATTAAGGTCTTCATTTGTAATTAAATTAATTTTAAAAATAAAATTATTTCAGTTTAATACCTACCTACTTTTTAATTAAAGGATATCCTTTTTAGCAGCTTTGAACAATCTTGCAAATATCGTGATGTGAACATATTGGATGAAACAAGAAGTGGTTTAATTAAGCGATAAATGGGAATTTATAATACTTCATTAAATCTTATTACATTAAGAATTTTTAATTAATCTAATAATAATTAATAATCCTATGTTACTTAATGAAAAAAACTGATTAGAAACTCTAATAATTTTTTGTATAGTAATTAAATTTCTAGAAAATTTACCTTTGTATAGCCTTTACAGTTCTTATTTATATTGTAAAAATCTTAAATTATTCTCCTATGCTTGATTTTTTCCGTGATATTTTACAACCTAGAATCTAGAACCTAGGGAATTAGAACAATTATCTCGGGTAGAATGGAAATGTTTAGAATTATTGCATTTAATAATAAATAATTTTAAAATATTAAAATCTTTCATATTGTCACACAATATCAACAATTTAGTCAAAGATGGTGTGAAAAAAAATGTAGATAATATGAATTGTACTATCTCATGAACTACTTATATATTTTTATATATTAATAAATTAAATATTTATATATTTCTTAATTATTATTTTAAGTATTTATAATATGAATGCATTTCAAATTATTCAATTTATTTAATTCTATGTTGTAGTTGCTTAGTGATAATCAGAATATAGCAAATGAGCACTCAATAAATTCCCAAAGTGGGTTTACGAGTCGAAATACACCAACTCAATCTATGGATATGCAGAAACAGGATCTTAATTCACAAACATCTCTTAGTAACTCTACATTTGACGTAACTGTGACATATCAGTCATCAAAACCGTCATATCCAACTTCAGTTACAGCGTGCAATTATAATGCATATTCTTGTAATGTACAAGCCAATCCAACATCTTTTACCTGCCCGACAACTAGTTGTAATTCAAATAACTTTTCTGTTATTCCATCTGTTAGTCAAACAGGATATAATTCATCTTATACACAATCATCTATAACTACTTTTAGTCAAACGTCTTCGTGTAATACTTCTGGTATTTACAATCAAACACCAACTACTAGTCAGGTGCTGTATCAAAAATCAATACAAATTATATATATCCATAATAAATCAAAAAATAGTATATATATATATATTTATAAAACTCTTTGTATTTATATAAATTATCATTTATTCATAACCATTATATAGACAATCATTATTATAAAAAGCTTGAAATTTTTAATTTTTTCAAAATATATCTAATATTTATAATCTTTAACAATGTATTTTTAATTGAATATAATTTTTTGAAAAATATAAGACAAATATATGTAATTGATAACAAATCATAACATCCATTGATTCGAATTTAGATCTTATAATTCCCAGTATTATAAGTACATGTTTAAAGCTATTATGAATGTCTTTAATGAAACTATTTTAATGAAATTGAAAATTGGAAATTCGTTTACAGATAAATTAAAATTTGGTTATCATTTTCAATTTATTTAAACAAATAGTTTTAAAATTAAAAAATTGCAATTTAAAGAATGATTAATATTTATTGTTTGAAAAGTAAAATTCTTACTAAAAATTGTTGGAATTAAATCAACAAAATGAAATATATTACGATATTTTTCCTATTATGAACAAAAATTAAAATTTAATTCTTTGTAGTTGAACCTTATAATTATATTAATTATGCGTTTAGTATATAATACAATAATATAGATGTTTATAGAATTAAAGTTAATTTAGTTCCGTGCAATTTTTAAAACTAAATTACAGCGTCTAATAACTTCGCTTATCAATATAAAGTACCTAAAACCACTGATAAATCGTTTTAAAAATGACATCGTACAAAATTAGCTTTATTTTACAAAATTTGTAAGAGTTTATTGTATTTTTATTGTATTAAACTTATATTCCTCATTCACTGTATTATTTTTGCAATATAATTATCTATAAGATTATTAATCATCTTTTACTAAATTTATTAAATAAAAATAGGAAATTTTAATTAACACTTTTACAGGGGTATCAATCAACCTCTGGATTTACGACACCAATTTCACAATATCAATCACAATCTGCATCTACTAATACTTCTAGTAACAACTCTTATATAAATACTGTATACCCAAATTCTTCTACGTTCCAATCTACAGCGCAACCTTATCAACCGTCCAATACAACATTCACATCATCGATAAGCCAAGGAACTAGCGTATATTCTAATACAGTTCAATCGGTAATTTGTTATTATTAAAATTAAATATATTGTCTTAAATAATTATTTATGGTTTACAATTTCATATTTACAATATTTTTGTACCTAAAATCAAAATACTAAAATATGTGTATATAAATGTTTGATCCACTATTTTATTTAGTTTTTAAAAATCTTGGTTGCAAAGTAGAGTAATATTTTTAATGTTTTAATAATATTGTTTTTGTTATAAAAATATTTTGCAATATTTGTGTACATTAAATTAAGTTCGTGAATATAACGATTCAGCAAAAACGTTACATATTCATACATTAATAATTTAAAAAAATATAATTTAATGGTCATTAGAATATTATTTTGAATAAATGAAAAATTATAAGTTTTTACTATAAAATCAGATTGAAAATTTTTTTTAAAAATCTTCAAATAGTAATTAAAATTATATTGATTATAATTAACAATGTTATAAATTAAATATATATATATATATATATATAAAATTTTGTGTAGGTTTATTCAAATGCGTATCCCAGTTATGGTTGTCAAAATCAAGCTGTATCTCAAGATCATAAACCTAGTACAAATAAGGAGTTATCATTTGAAAGTAATACAACAACTAGTAGTACGTCTTTAGTTACAACGACCTGTACATTAAGTCTTACTTCTAGTTCTGTAAATACATCACAGACTAAGACGACAATGTCGAATGGTAATGAAATATTTTATTGTTTATTTTCTGAAAAGTAGCTGTTTTGATTTTATATATAAATAAATGTTAAAATGTATATGCGTACACATAAAATAATATAATATTTTATCGAAATAGAAATAGTTTTTATTATTAATTGAAAGCTAAAATTACAAATCAATTAAAAAAGAATAATGCTATTTAAATGTTCATAAATACAAATCTTATATTACATCAATATATTTATATCCATTAAACAAGTTTATTTATATTTGTATAAAACTTAAATTAAATAATTATAATATTAAAATCAATAAATTCATACAATAGTGTTTAGAAGTAGATTAAGTCCACCAGTTTACTGGTGGGAGAAAAGTGGGTGAGATATGTGGATAAATGGCAGGGGTAGCGCTTCTATTCAGTATTTATCACATCTGCTTTTTGTGCTTGTTTATTGCGTTTATTATATAACTATACTATAATAATTCTGCGTTGATGATGCGAATCGTTATGATCTTGCCGTTCATTGGTAGTTTCCACGTGGTGGTAGCATGCACTACAGGTCGAGGTAGGAGGTTGTAAATCTCCGGGTCCTCTTGACGCGGTGCGCTTGGTGGTAGATGTTTACACGGAGAAGTGTGAGGTCGTAAATCTCTGGATATTTCTTCGTGTAGTGACGCGTTGGTTACTCGCTTGTGGTCTCCTTGAAAAAGTGCTCATTGGCATCTCAATCCTTGAGAAACTCTACCGAGTGATAGGTGGTTATGGTACCTTGAGCTGCTGTACGATAGCACATTAACTTGAATAACAACTATCTAGAGAGCTTCCTTTTTCCTTAACGACCCCACTGTTAGAGCGCCTATATCTTCTGCAGTAACCTCCATAAAAGATCACCTCTTCTATGGCATCTAAGATATACCGTCTTCCTTCCATGGCGTCCCCCCAAAGGGAGCGCCTGTGTTTCTGAGTGATTAGCTCATGGCTGAATACCTCTGACTGGCCCCGTGCTTGCTTTATCTATGTACTCGACAAGACAGTTAAAGCTGACCACAATGGAGGCGATTGTGGTGCTACAAGCAGTGGATGTAACTATGGCTAACACTCTTGGGCTTTCCCCAGATATTTGGGCCACTCGGATTTTGCCAGATGTCTAATAACTTGGGAAGGGTTCTTGCAATTTCGAGCATATAGTATTAACAAGTACTTTATAAATACACTACACAATTAAATAAAATATACTGTTAGCTACATATAATCTGATGAAATTTTAATTTAAAATATATATAGATTTATTTTAATTTTCAGCAGTGCCAAAAAGTTCGGTTAATGGTTTAGTACCAAATAATAATAATAGTTCAAGTAGTATCTCTGGTTCAGGTACGTCGGGAAATATTGCACCAATTCTCAGTCATCAATATATTATGGGACAAAGTGTACCATATGCAACATTTCAACAACCTCATATGTATAGTTACGAAGATTTACAATTAATGCAACAGCGACTGCCTCACATGGTTTGTTTTATATATTTTTCTTCAAATATTTATCGATGTTTAAATGTGATTGTATTCAATTAAATTAATTAACAAAATTTAGTAATGTAAAATATCTTTCAATTTTAAAATATATAAATTTGTTGGTATATTAAAAAAAAAATTCATGATAGGGCTAATAAAATTATTTTTAATATATTGAAAGCAAATCATTATTTGTTAATATATTTCTTGAGAGCTTATAGAATGTTATTAAATGGGAAAATTAACCTTTTCCAAGTGCTTTTTCCTTTTTCATCCTCGTTTTATTATTTTTTTCCTTTATTAGATTTAACATAAATAAAAATTAGGTCTATAAATAGAAAAATTAATGATTAGATTGAATTAGGTTCAAAGTTAAATAAATTAAAACAAATAAATTGTAGTTAATTATCTTAAGTGATAATGCTAAAAAATTTAAATGTGTTTGAAATTTCTTATTTGTTACATTTCAGAAAAAAAAAGAAAAAAGAAAAACTATTTTAGACAAATAATTTTGTAGTGTAACGAAAAATTTGAAATAATGGTTAAACCAATCTTAAATTTCGAAATAATGAATATTTGTTGTGATTAAATATATTAATATTTATATTTTTTATATACAATAAATACACTTATTTGTTTATCATTTTATATAGTAACACAAATATTTTTTTATATTTATAATAATTTATTTTCTAGTATACTTGTATACAACAAGAAAAAATATATGTATACAACGATTGAAATTTTATTTTAAAGTTTTTACATATTTTAATATAAAAATTTTAGCCTACAACTGGGTACTATGATGCTGCATTAGGATATCAAACAACAGGGCCAGTAACTAGTCTTGGTAATAGCAGAAATGATGCTTTATCAGGTGTACAAGGTGTTCAGGGCGTTCAACCAGTTCAAGGACAGTATACCAGTATTAATGATGCAAGATTTGCAAGAACAGATAGTAATGCGTCACCTGTTTCATCGACTATGTCTCAACAAGTAAGATAGATGATAGATTGTTAGATTTTTTTATTTATATATTTTATTTATTTGTTTAAATTAAGTTTGTATAAAAGGATTTCTTATGGTCCACGCTGCATTAGATGTTTTATTTTTATTTTCTTGTTTTGAAATTTTCTAAAATAAACGGTTTTCAATATTTATATTTTTTCATATTTTATTAGCACTGTTTATACAAATATCAATTGCAAATGTTAATAAATCATTGTTGTGGTACAATATTCAAAATTTATCACCGAGCTATTGTAGATGTTGAATGAATTATTGAATTGAATTACTGACTCAAAATTCAGAAATATTTAATTAATGACATGACTTCATTTTTATTTATTTCAAGGCTTTAATAATTCGATTCTTTTTTGTTTAGTTCAACAAATACATATTTGATTTGCTGAGTAGATTAATAAATTTATTCTATTTGTAATCTTCCTGTAATGTTTTTGAGTGAACAACGAATTATACATTTATAAAAGAAACATTCTTAATTCTTTAAAAAAAATTAATTTATATAGAATAATGTGTGTATATATATATATATATTTTTAGACATTTTTAGATGAAGTTACCATTTTTGTCATTAACAAATTAAAATAAATTTATGTGTTCAAATGAAAAAAATTAATTTTAAAGTGGTAATAATTTTGGTTACAGTCAATCAAAAAAGCAATATATTAGTGATATTTTAGAAATAAAATTATGGAGTAAAAGTTATTGAAAATCTGTCAATATTTTCATATAGAATAATAATTAGCAAGAATTTTCTTTATTTGGTATTAAATATGTAAATTAATCTTATAAACGTATCTTGTAATTTATATACAATGTTTTATGAGCTTATGGAAGCAAATAATTATTGTCATTATTTAAAATATTTAAATTCTATCAGTACCATTAAATTTTTAAAAGATATTGCGATGATATAATCAAACTCAACTACGTTGAAAATAAAAATCAATTGTCACTTATGACATACCACATTATTATTTATTTTAACGTAGCATAGTGGTTACGAAAAATTTAAACATTGGTAACATTCTGTTTTAATTATGCTAATTATAAAAAATCCATATTTAGTCGAAGAGAAATTAAAATAATATAAACAATATTAAGAAATATGATAAGGAATAAAAAATAATGAATTTTTATCTATCTATTTAAAATAATATCAAATTACATTGATATAAAAAATTATATGTAAATGCAATATATTGAGTAATGTAAAGAACAACCGGTATTATGGTAATATAGTATAACAATAAGGTATTAAGTAGAAATCTCGTTTTTGAGTGAAATAAAATTTAAAAAATTTGAATAAAGAATTTTATCACTTGCTCTTACAAGAATATCAATATATTTATATATTAATTCAATAAAATTGAATTAAATACTGGTTAACTTAAACGATAATGTTGAAATTGCAATTATATAATATTTAATGAATGTACATATATATTAAGGTTTCATCATTAATAAATAATGATGACATAATAATCAATTTATAAATAAATAGGTATTTGCATCTTTTATAAATCGTGGAATTAAGTGGTATGTTTTAAACTGGATGATCAATCAAACGATAAGTAGAAAATACTAAAAGAGATTAATAATACATCATATAATTTTAATTTAATATTTTACCGGTTCCATATATGATTACTTAAAATGAATAGTGTCTATAGTTATAGTGTATAGTATTTATGGTCTATAGTAATAGTGTCTAGTGTGGGTTTTATTCTATCCATTATTAAATTAATGGCTAACTTAACCTAATGAGCAGTATTGGCGAAAAGTTAGGTAGTCTCTTGAAACTTGTGATTTTTGAACCTAGGATAGCATTTGTAACACATTCCAAAATTTACAAATAATAATTATATATATTAATTATAATATTATATTATAAAAGTACCTTTTTGATGATTATTCGTCGATTAAAATTTTAAAAATACTTATTTTAAGTAATTTAAAGATAAATTATTTGAGTTTATTGTTTATTCAGACTGCAACACAGCATCAACAACCATTGATGAATCCAATCCCACCTGGATATGCTTATTTTTACGGAGGTGGCATTATGCCTGCTAGTGGTTTTCAATATGGTACTCCAGCAATATATCCTGTAAGTGCATTGGTTTTATATATTTATTATAAAAATCTGTAATTTAGCATTATTAAAGTTTTTTTAATGAATTACAAATAGTATAAATAATACTTTTTATAAAAATGGTGTGCTATAATTCATTATGATTATATGGGAAAGCTTTATTTCATTAGATTTTTTAATACGAAACATTTTTTCAATTTAAAATAATAAATTTTATATTAAGTTATAATGTTGAAGATGTTAATTATATCAATTATAGATTTCAATTTTCTACATAGAGATTAATACTCTTATGGAAATTAGGGGAGTACTAAATCAAATTATAAATCATAATATTCTTCGTTTTTAATAAGTTTTTTGTATTGATTTTATGTATATTTAAATATCATTTGTAATATTTTTTTTTAATCATCGAACTATATAAATTAAAGAAAAATATATTAAAAAATGATTATGTTAGTATATAAAAAATAAAGTTTTACAATGTATCATATGTAAATGAATTATTAATGGGATAGAATATAGTAATTAATTCCAAAAATAAAGGTAAAAGTATAAAAAAATTAATTTTTTAAGAATAATTAATAAAATTATATGTTTTAAAATCTATAACTGATTTTATTAAAATTGCAACAATACTTTTTAAATACTATTAATTTTTTAAAATAAAAATATTTAAAAAGTTTGATGTTTTCCAATCGTAGGCAATATAATGATAAACATAATTTTGATAATAATTTTATTAAATTCAATTACTAATATTTCATTGCTTTTGCATAAAAAATTTTTTTAGTCAGCAGTTGATTGTTGCACAATAAATATAATAATTAGTAAAAAGAATAAAGAATTTTATGGAAAAATTAAAATATACTATTTTACGAATTATTGAAATAAATTTTCATGCCATTTATTTAACAGCTTATTATATTACGATTAGTTAGCTTTTAGTTTTGTCTTTGTTATAAATAGGGATAACGTAAGAAGTGAACGTTACAGTATGTATTTATACAAACATCCCACGTCATAATGCATAATCGAATAGGCTCTATTATCTTAAAAGTTTAAATCTCTTTTATAATGTTAATACAATCTTTTAGAAGATTGCAATCAATAAATCAATAAAAGTTAATTAAAAATTGTACAACTTAGCAAATCAATTTTTTACAAAATTAATTTAGACATTAACTTCGAAACTACTTATCTTAAAATACTTGTTCAGCTTGTGTTTATAGTCATATAATATTTCTATAATTTAAATTTTTTAGAACTTTACTTTGTTTGAATGGCCGCTTATTTAATAGTTCACTTGCTTTATTTCATAAAAATGTAGAGTAACAAGGGTTTTTAAGCTTAATTTTTTATTGATAAATTATAATATTGTTCAGGATTGGAGCACTTTTCAAGAAAATTAATTCGCCGAAATTTATAATCGTTGTAGCTCGCGAAATCGTAAACATTGATTCCGAAATTTCTCGATCATTTTAAAGCTTTTGCTTACAAACGTTCTGCAATGTTTCTCCAATCGTATAAAGCTTGCTGTCCTAGAATTCTCGAAACTTCTACAGCTTTAGTTTCGAAGCCCTGTACAATTCTCCGCATAGCAACACCGGCCGTATGTTCTGATAATCAAACTCGTTCGAATATTTAAAGCAAGCACGTGTCAAAACGCACGCACTTGCTTGAGTTAACTAAGAGGAGACTGATGTATTGCAAGACAGCACTACTTTATTACTGCATTCTGGATTAAGGAGCCGCAACTTGTGTACTAAGACGTCATTGTGTCTGGAGCTACATTCTGGATTAAGGCGCCAATGTCCACTAAATCTCTATAAGTACCATAGCACGCACTATCAAGATACACTGATGTATTGAACCATTTTATATTATTCATCAAGAGAAGACTCGCTTTTAAAACACCATACGTGACGCTATACAAGGATTATATTATGACGATGTACAAGTGTCAAAGATTTATGAGCTTTCACTTCTCAGTGTAGTAATTTTCCACCTAGCACACTACACCAAGAGGACCCGGAGATTTACAACCTCCAACCTTGACTTGTAGTGCATGCTACCTCCACGTGAAAAAAAATACTAAAGAACGGTAAAATCTGAACGATTCTCACAACCAACGCTGAATCATAATTATGTATTTATAAAATAAAATTCAATAAATAGCACGAAAAGCAATTGTGTTGATTACTGAATTGAAGCATTAACCTCTTTTTATTCACACTGTTCCACCAGTAAAATGGTGGATATGATCTAATCCAACCATCTTGGTCCTTCGACCACCAAGTGACTGGAATTCCGAACAAATATAAACAATTATTAGAATAAAATTATATTAATATTTAAAAGGAACGCCATATATTAATTTTTATCATTTCGGATATATAAATCTTATTGATTTTTTTCAAATTTTTGATTTTTTTAATCACATTTAAAAGCTTTTGATAAGATTTACCAACGATTATGTGAATCAAATCTGTTAATAGCTTTATTTTATATCCTATATAGATTATTTATGCTATCAAAATCTATAAAAAATTTGCAACATACAAAAAAATAAAAATGCAAAAGATTTTGTAATTTATTAAGAATAAAAATTAGTCGACATTTTATTGTAATATTCAATACAATCTATATATACATATAGATATTAATTCATTATTGTCATTATGATTTAATTATCATTTTGAGCTGCGTATTTATTAATTAAAAAATAATAGTACGTAAATTAATCTATATGTAAGAAGATTATTCATATATCTAAAAGGTATATAAATATTTTTGCGAATTTTTAAAAATTTTATGTTATTAATATTATTTATTTTTAGCAAATTGCAACCGCTGGAAATGCTGCAACTTCAAGTGGTGGATATAATACAAAACCCGGAAATTATGGTTCGGGATATGGAAGTGGAACTAACTATGATGCATTAAGTAATTCTGGACCATCTGGAGACTATAAAAATACCGCAACTGGATTTTCTACTACTCAGACTAGTAAAACTGGTTCGTCAAGTGGGAATACAAGCACAGCTGGTACCTCGACTGATATAAATACAACAATGTACACAAAAGGTCATGTTGCACTTAACAAAGTAAATGTAAGTATAACTTAATGCAAATTAGTTGTAATAGTTAAATATTAAAAAATAATATTACATGTAAAAATAAACGATTACAAGTGTTAAATAATCTAAAATTGTTGAATATAAAAAGATACTTTCATACAAAAAATAATAAATTTTTAAACATTAATTTTTATTAATATGGTTATTTTTTGATATGATAAAAATTATAGATTTCCAATATTTTCTACAATAAAATCTATACATTATCTTTATTAAAGAGTTTCATTTTATTTGACATTGATATAATAATCAAAACATTTTTACAATACATTTAATTATTTCGAATTATAAAATTTATTATTCATTTCTTATTTTCTTTAAATATTTTGTTTTGTATAAATTACTAAATAACATATTAAATTTTAATTAATTACGTTTAATTAATAACGTTTTTCTAATACAGCGACAAAAAGTATATGCTGTTTATGGTTATACTATCTAATTATTCTTATTTTAAGCAGTCATATTTTTTTAATTCATTCCAGAATAGCTTTGAAATAAAAAATTTAACATAGTATTCAACCTTAAATTCCGACAAATTAGTGTCAACTAAGTGAACTAATTATATTATAAAATAGTGCCTTATCCGTACTTTATATATTATCTTAATATATATTCTATTTAAATTTATTGCTTTTAAGTTAATAATCTCTTATCCAAGACAATTTTTTTTTTAATTTTTTGTGACGAATGTAAGAATTCAAAGAGAGAAATGATTGTTAATGATAAGTTCCTTCAAAAGCCTCATATTCATTTACGGTAAATATTAAAAAATTATATGAATGATGTCAGTAACTCACAACTTTATGCGTTTATATATTATATAAAAAAAATTCCAAACCAATAGAAAACAAATTCTTATTCTATCGTGTACACCGCTGTAATTTGCTCATGCATTTTTAAGATAAAATCTTATAGAAAGTGTATTGAAATCTATATATATTGCTAATTTATGATATTTTACTATATTCTGTATAAGTTTTTCATTCTACATTTTTCTTTTACTATGTATTCTGCTTTTTCAAAGATTACTTTATATTCCTTATACTTTTAAAAATTATTTTTTATTGAAAAATATTTTAAATATTTTGATTAAATACCAATATAAATGGTTCATTGAAATTAAATTTTTTGAGAATATTAACATATATAATATTATATTTTGTGTAAATTTATTAATTTAATAAAATTGTTTTATGAGAATGTGAATCAAATTAGTCAATTAATTTTAAGAGTAAAGAAATTAGGAGCTTTAAACATTTTTCAAAATTTTAAATAAATTTTTAATAAAAAATATAAAAATTTCACAAAATAATTGCACTATAATCCGATTTTATATTTTCAATTTAAATTCAATTCGATTTATTATTGATATTACACGTTAGTATTATAGTTAATATTATTCAATGTGAATAATTAGATTAAATTTTAATTTACAAAATAACATTTTAATACGAATATTCTAATATAGAAGTAGGAACATTTACTTTGTTACTTTATTCTTTTAGAAGACTCATGATTTTGTTATCAATATTATCTTCTCTATTTTATATGTTAATAATGTTATCATTATTCGGAAGTGCAATTTTCACTGTTTGATTATTTGTTTTCAACTTAAATAATGTGGTTGAAATGATATATTAGAGTTTTAATATTAAAAGTCTTCGATATTTTTTTATTGTATAAATATACTTAATTAGTACTATAAATTAAATAAAAATTGATAAACATTCACAGAACAAGAAGTATTTTTAATCATTTTAAAGGAATTGGCATATTGTCACTTCAAGCAACAAAGAAATAATAAATACCGTCATTGCTGCAATATCCGAATGTATGACAATAATACAACATAATATATTTTTAATGATCTTTAAAATATATATTGTGACTATATGTATTTCTAATGACAATAAATCTAATGATAATAACCTCCATTGTTCGTGTTATAATAAGAATGGTATCGTTGCAAAAGATTCGTAAAATTATTCTAATAAAAACTCTTCAGCTTGCATAATCCAACTTAAACTTTTAAATATAATTCTTCGATACCTTCTCCATTACATCTGACGTAATTTATATTTATTTTATAGTATCTACTAATTAACATTTCGGAATTTATTTTTTTTTTTTTTGCAAATAACTAAACTTATTTACATTTAATTTATTTAAGTATATTTAGATTATTTTTACTAATAGCTGAATTCAATGTTTGCAGTAATGCTCTCATTCGAATTTTTTTCATTTTAACATTATCTTATATAAATAAACTTAATATTAATATATAAATAAACTTAAAATTATCATTAAAATACATTTTTATATAAATATATAAATGATAGTATTTTTTTATTTATATATATTTAGTAGTTATATTTCTGTATTGTATTTAAAACTTCACTTTCAATAATCTAGTTCTTTTTAATCCAGTTTGTAGAAATCAATTTATTAATAAGTATAACCGTTAATACATTATAATTGTCTTAAATTGAACTAATAGATCTAGTATGAAAGAAGAAGAGACAAATACGACTTAGTAAAATATATTTGAGCCAAAAAGTTACTTTACTTAATTCTCCAATTTGTTAATTTCTATGAGTATAATATATTTTGTAATTATATGGATTTAATTAATTTTAATAACTTCTTTATATTTTTTATATATTCTACAGTTTTAAAAATATTTCTTTATTTAAATTTTATTTAGTAGTTCAAACAGTTTTGAAAATTATATTAATAAACAAATATAAACATCTATCATAATAATTATCATATGTATTCCGACACAGCTCATGTATTGTTATAATACACGGTGCAAGATATTTAAAACATGTTTTTACTGTAATAATTATTTTTATTATATAATTAACATAATTATGATTTATTAAATAATTTATAATAGTTCATTAGTAATGTTTTTGAAATGCATACAATGATTTTAAAAAATTAATTAGTTAAGTTAAGAATTAAGAAACTGATTTAAGAATTTTATTTTTATTAACACAAATTAATAACAAAAATAACTTAATCTTTTATTATCATTGTCATAAATGAACGATTAACATGTTAAGCATCCAGAAATGACAATAAACTTAAAATAAATGTAAAATTATATATAATTACTTATGTAAATAAATTGGCATCCACAATTTTAGTGATAATTTTTTTTTACAACAAGAACATAGTACAAAATCAATTTTTATTAAAAAGTTTACTAATAATAAAAATATATTAAGTGTAATTCAATAATTCTAGGTATTAAAATAATTGTCATGAGACAATCAATGGAATAATTTGTATGAAACGATTGATATTTTGAAAAAATGTAGATAAGAAAACATTAATATATTAAAAATAAAAATTTGAACTATAAAATGTTTAAATTAAAATACTTAGTTTTCTTTATTGATATCAAGTTATGAATAATTAAGTGATATAAATTAATTTGGAGTTCCTCCCATTTTTTAACTTAATGTTTTTATTTTATCATGTTTAACACTGGTGTTTATGCTTTCTAATCGAATGTATTGCTCATTCATTTGTATGATTAATAAAAACTATATTTTTTGATGAATACTGCATTATAAATATAAAATTCATATAATAACAATCAAATTTTTTAAAAATAATGTAAACTGTAATTATGTAATCGGTACATTAATATAGCAGTTTTTTTTTAATGTTGAGATCGTGTTATTTGTATCATATATCATAGTATTTTATTTTTAATTAACAGATTTTTACATTAACATAATTTTCTATTTTTATTATTTTTTTTAAATATTTGAGAATATTTCACCGACTTCGAATCTTTCAGATTACATTCAAGAATTGTTTGGATTTAAACTCCTGTAACATCTTGTTTTTGATGAATTTTAAATATATATTTAAAATTTATATTTTATTACAATGTATATTTTGTACTATTACCTTAATCTTAAATTTATATATTTTTCATTTTGAAAAATCATTGAAAATACAGGTATTAAAAAAATCGTCTATGCATATACATAAATATCAGTAGGATATAAATGATTTCAAGGTTAGAATAATTTGTAACACTACAATGTAGCACTTAAAAAGCAGCGTATTTTGATGAAAGGTATTAAAAAAAAAAATATTTTTATTAATTCTAAATATATAATTTTCTCTAAGTACCGAAATTACTTATATAGATTTTATAAATTATGTATTTAATTACATTATAAATTGAAAATTTGTTTGCAATAAACGAAACTAATGCATCCGACATAATTTTTCATCAGTTGCAAATAATGTTTATATATAAATACGATTATAAAGTATTTATATGAAAACTTAAAATACTATTTTATTCTACATTAAAAAGTCTCTTATTATCATTTATTAATAATTTTATGATACCATTATCAAATTTTTTTATGCAAAATGAAGTACAGCGTGAAAATAGCAAGTCTTAGGAAAAATTCATTATAACGTACTTTTGAAGAAAATAAAACATGACTAAACGTGCAAAATTAGCATATAATGTCTATACCAGAGCAGCAAAAATTATACATCATAACTAAGAAAATTGAATTTTTAAATTTTGTATAATGGTTTATCAAGCACTATTAAAATTATTTTTAAAGAGTTACGAGGTGTGAACGACATGGAACGTAAATATACACAAATCTAAATGTGTGTAGTCCTGACACGATGGATTAAAGGTATAGTTTTTAAATCTTGATATTGTTATTTATAATTCTTAAGAAGACTGCTTTAAAAATAAATGCTTTTTTGTTCTGAAAATTCAAGTAATCTTTTATAGCTTCTATTGAAATTGTATGAACGTATTTTGAAGTGTTTAAAACTTTTGACAATATAAAAAAATTAATTTTTATAACAAAAAACAATGTTTTTTCTTCGTTATTTTCAAAAACCTATTATAAGGTTATTATAAATAATCTGTTTCTTCTAGGTTATATACGGAAGGATTTAATTTGATTAAATTGAGCTACTTTACATTTTTCAAGCAGTATATATTTTATCGGCTCAATGTCGATATTTTGACAACAAATATTCAAAAAAATTAATTTTAGTTTATGTATTATATGATATATGTATTGGTATTCCAATAAAAATTGTATTGATACAAAATAAATTATTATATTTACACCTATTACCAGTATGCAGTTGACAGAAACCATTTCGAATTATACAGATAATAAGAATGAAGAAAATTGTTATTATATGTTCTTTAGTTATAATTTTTTATAAAGTATAAGTACATTATTTAATTGAAAAGTATTATACAAGATATCAGATTGTACATTTATTTATATATTTATGAATTGCATTATACATTTTGTAAAATATTTTTAAAATGAATGATTGACGTTAATAAAATTTTGTAAATAGTTATTGGTTCTTATGTATCGAAAAATTGTTTTTAAAGAAAACCATGAAGAAACATCTATATTTATTAATAAAGAATGATGCTGAATTTAACTATAATGCGTAGTATATAGTACAATAAATAATACAAGTCCATAAATTACATGATTACATTGAATTCCAATATTCAAATTAAGTAATTATATATATATATATATATATATATATATATATATATATATATACTGGTGTTAAAAGGAACGCTGTGATTGTGTTGTTAACTTTAAACTAAAACATATTCAATTGAATTACGGATCTAATGAAAATAGATTATAACACTGAATTTGACAAATTTATCAATTTATACTAATTGATTGAAGTACAAATTATATCAATAACTTATCAATGATTTATAAAAATTGATAGTTTATATGTACCATTTCGACAAACCTAAATAGCGCATATACTAAATTGGGCTGCACTATCAAAGTTGATAAAAGATTGAAATATTCATAGTAACAATTGAAGGTGTTATTTACAAACAGTCATACCATAATAATTTACAAAACTTAAGAAAATGTCATTTACCAAATATTATTAATTGTAATCAAATCATTGAAAAGTTTAGAGTATAAGCAAGAATGTTAACATTTTAATCACTGGGACACATTGTAAAAGGTATCTATATTTATATGATTAGAATGAAATTTAAAAATTAATACAAAAGTATAAAATATTAATTTATAATTTTCAAATAGTAATGATTATTAAAATAGTTAAATTTAAATAGAAATATTTTTAAATTAACTGTTCATCAAATTTTTACTATTTAAAATATGGATATATGATACGTTTTAATGATGATTTCGAAGGTAGGTAGCAATCATTTTTTAAAAATATAGCATACCAAAGTTGAATTTTATTTGCAAATTAGTGGCTGTTTATAAAAATAATAGCAATGAAATATTTATTAACTATCAATCTCAAATTATAGTATAGTATTAAATAGATATTTTTCATGTTTACCAAGTTGTAGTTATAAATATACATTTCGATAAATTATAAAAAACACATTTATATGTCAAGCTTCAAACAATAGCATTTTATCTAATTTTTTACTAAAAGGATTATAAAAACTCTAATGTTGACATTACCACAAATGTTGGCGAATCTTATTAAAGGAGTTTTGACCATTGAACTCATCGGCCAATTATTTATTTTTCTATCGCTACATAATCTTTAGATACATATTAAGTTAGTGTTTAATACATAAATATCAATATTAGCATAGTTTTATAAAAGGGTACAGTATATGCCTGTTGTAGGATATTTGTATTCAGGCTCAGATCATTCACGTAACCTTAATTATATAAATTTATAATTAATGTTATAATTCTATGCATTTAATATTGAAATATTTCTATCAATGTAGACACGCATACGGACTTAGCCCACTAAAATGGTCAAAAAAAAAAAAACGGTCAACACATCTTCAATTTACCTGAAGCGAGTACAACCTTGACGAGTATGTCATAAGAGGTATGGAAAGAAAATGAAACCATATACGTCTAAGCCTAGAATATTTACTACAAATTCGGAAGGAGTCATCTTTATTAATGCTACATAAAAAATAAAAAAAGATCAATCTATTGAAACTTACATATTTCACATAAAAATATATATTACATTTAACAAAAGTGTCAAAACTTATTACAGTATCAAGTGCACCCATCAGTACATATCGGATTTTCACATGAAGTATTTACAATTTAACTCAGCGCGTCTTAGATGTTTTTATGCACGATTATCAACTGTTCGAGCTTTTTTATAATTTAACCCCACTTTCATTCTTTTGAAATACGACTATTGTTATTTAACTTTTACCCTATTATATATAGAATTAAAATATTGAATCAAAGTAAATTTTAATTAAAAATTAAAGGATCTGCGCAGAATTTTCTTTTAATGATGAACAAATAAATATTAAAAATACCATCTAATACAATCCGGTAAAATATATATTAAAATTACCTAGGAGATAATTACTTTTTATAAAAGACTTAATAATATAAATACTGCACTTAATTTTGCTTTTAAATAATTAAATATTTTAATATTATTATATATATTATTATAATATTATTATAATTTTAGTACTAAAATTATTATTTCTTAGCTTGATAAATTATGAAATACGAAGTGTGCCTATTTTTAAATACTATATAATAAAATAATTTTTAAATTAAAAAAAAAATTTTTTCCAAGTTTGTAATTAATAAATTATTTATATTGTAAAATGAAACATTATCACTGTCAAAATGATTTTTTGTTAACAAGTTATATTTTTAAGGGACTACTTATTAATAAATTCATAAATAAATTATAATAAATTATGTTATATCTAATAAAAAATATTTTATGTGCAGTCTTATGAAAAACAAGCATTTCATTCAGCAACACCGCCACCTTTTGGATTAACAAATAACCAAAATGCAAGTGTTATTAGTGGATACGGAGCCGCTCATTTATTTATTCCTACGGTGCCTCATCAACTACATCAACCAGTGCATCAGGATAGTGGTAATAGTACAGGACAAAGATCAAATAATAATTCACAGAATAAAGCACAAATAAAACCTGGCTACAGTGCAAGTTACTGGGCTGGTGGCAATTAAATGGATAGATTTTTAGTTAACTAAAAAATGTGCACTATTATTCTTTATGGTGAAAACGTGAATAAATACTATGTTGGATATTCAACAATATCTTATTTTATACATAAATAATTAGTTGTTATGTAAGAACAGTAATGTGAAATAATGAACAATTGATACAATTCATACTAGGGATTTAAAAAGCGAACAAAATGAAACAGTGAAATATAATAAAAATATATTTACTTTGTTTCTTATTTGCATTTGAACTACAGTGTCTTTTTAATAAAACATAAATTGCACTATATACGAAACTATAACAAATTTATTATTCTGATCTAATATTTTTCAGTTGTAATTTTGTTTACCTTTAATGAGTTAAAATTAAAATACACTTAAATATAATTAAATAAATTTAATGCTAATTAGATTATAATAAAATATTGCGGTTTTTTTATTTGCCTATAATTTTTAAATATAAACATTACCTAATTTCAGCAGTACCTCATAAAGTATAATATTGAATACAAGTTATTGAAAACTTAAACAAACTTCAGTAGTAATGCAGCAAAATCTTTTAAATCGTAACTTTACGTAAGGTAAATATAAAAGGACCGATTACATTCTATATTAAATTTCAGATAGTTCAATATAAAAATTATAAAATATTATTCGATCGTACTTTAAAGTGTCTTAAAATGAGTTGCAATTATTAAGTTTATGAAACTTGTAATTACATTTCAATAGTCTTTCAATTATAATGAGTAATATTAAAATGTTTAGCTATCAGGCATATTACATAATACATTTTAACTATAAATATTAAATTTAAAATATATTTATCGCCGTGAGAATATAATTTAATAAATGAGTTGGAAGTACATTATAAAATAATAAGTGTAAATAAAGTAATATAAGAAAGTCTTTTGAAATCAGCGATTGTAACTGTTACAATAATAAATTCAAAATTATATTATTATTATTGTTATAATATATTATATTTTGTTTAATTTATATATGGAAAAAGTATTGAGAGATGCTATATCTATTGAAATAAGTAATGAAATCAATTTAGTACAAACTATAGAAAACTTAAAAAAGGTATTTTAAAAAAATTTCATTAAAACAGGGATGCATTAAAAAGTATTTATATATCTTAAATATTAATAATATTAATTAAAAATCTAAATTTTTATTATATTATAATTTTAAAAATTCATTGTTATTCAATACAGAATAGAAAAATATTTTGACCAATATTATTTTGTAAAAAATTGAAGAACTTGTAAATATAATTTAAAATATTTATTTAATAGACAATATAAGGTATAGGAAAAAATCTATTGCAGTTCTATAACTTATACCATTATTTTGATGATGTTTTATGACAATTATTTCAATAATTATCTTTAGAAAATATGTAGTAAACGTGTCGCAATTAATGACAAAAACTGTTTTTATTCTAAATGTACTTCAAATGTATATCTAATAGAATCAAAAAAGGTACAATAGTAAATTAATGTTTACGAATCACTCCTCTAGGTATCTAAAAGATCGTAAGTAAACAACATACCAATAGCGATGCTAATTCTGTATCATAAATATATTTATGCTCTAGATTAACTGATATTTGAAATTGTTATGTCAACATTGAATTCATTTACGACCGTACACAACATTACAATTAAATAGCAGTATATTCAAATTTTAACTAAAGCACAATAAAAATATGAAATTACTATAAAATATAAGCTTCACACTATTATAAAAATATTAGTTATAAGACAATTATTTTCAAAGAAAATGTTAGATTGGATCCTTAAATTAAATTATTTATCAACAAAGGGAAAACTTCTTAATGTATCTAATATATACAATATTAAATAAAAGACGATAAATAAATTAATCATAAAATATAAGCATTGAAATAGATTCTTATACTATCAGAAATGGGAACAATGTTTTACAATAAATTACTAATTAAATCATAATGGAAATTTATATAATATTGTCTACCCTTTAGCAAAACTAATGATCAACTATTTTTTAGAAGTTTTTAATTAAAAGAATTTTTATTTTTAATTAGAAATTACAGAAACATTAGAATACATAGAAAAGATTTGGGAATAAAAAGTATTTGTGATTGAAAAAAATAATTATAAAGTAAGTGCATATCGATATTGAAAGCCTCACCCACATATAAAAATACAATATTTATTTATACATGCCTAGAAATTATTTAATACCAAAATAATTGTAAAGCAGTATTTCAGTAAACTAACATTTTAAATGAAACGCTATAATCAATAATAATAGAACAAATCAACAGCACAAAGAGCTATATACAAATACAAGATCGTAAAACATACAATAATTACAATCGTTATCCGATTGTTTTGTAAATGGCAGATTATTTTAGAACATTCGTTTAATTATCCAAAATTCAGTTTTACCTATAACAACTAATATGTACATTGTAAATAACATAATATTGGTAACGTTTTAATTGAAATTGAGCATTCATAAAAAATATTAATACAGATAGAAGTTAACAAGAATTGAGACTTATTTGAGTATTTGGAAAGAATTAAAATTCATTCTAAAAAATTTTATAGGAATAAAAGATTTTGATTTCTAGAAGAATCTATAAACCAGGTATATTTAATAATTGAAAAAAGTGTTATAGAATAATTTTGGAATAAATCGCAGTTAGAATAGTGTACAAATAGTAAAATAAAGAATGGTATACAAAAGTATAACAATAATATAAGACAAGTAAAATATTTAAACAAATACAATAATTTCTACAGAATTTTTTATTAAAAAGAAAATTTAAGTAATCTTTGATTAATAAGTTACAAAAAAATGGGCATATATATGGTTATTATTTAAATCAGTATTTTTAATATTTAAAATTATAGTAAATTAATCTTAGGAATAGAAAATATAAAATACAAATTTCTATCATTAAAATGTATTTTTAAAAACAAGTTAATAATACTTGGAATATTTTTACATTTTTACGAATAAAGAAAATTAATCATATATTGATATGTTCACTGTTATTTTAATCACATAGTATATTCCATATCTGCAAAAGTAAAAAGCTAATTAAAATATTAGAATGCAATACTAATTATATAAAAAAAACGTTAAATATCTATTTGTACCAACCATTTACCCATTTGTGAGACAATTTTTTTTTTTGATTTACAATAATTTATAAATAACTCAGAATTAGTGATATATTCTATTCAAATAAAATACTTAGAAAAATATTCAAAATAATAACAACGTGTTAAATATTATGTTAGAATTAAATGAAATATATATGTACAATGTGATAATAATTCATTAATATTTTTAAATTTAAATTATGATTTTTTTACATTGTGATCAATATCAGTAAAATGAAATCAAATAATGACAGTGGAAATACATATAAATGATGCTAATAAGAAAGTAAATACTAATTACACTTTAGTAGTGTATAGCAGACTTCATTTATTAGATATTAATATAATAAATTAATAGAACTTGTATTAGTTGACAATAATGGAATAAAAACCTTCAATAGATGTGAAATGTTTACACATTAAAAACTATATAAATTACATTTTAAGTACAAAAAAAATTAAAAGAACTACAAATAAATATTTATTTGTATAAACATAACTTAATTTAACTAGATTATTAAATAAAAATATGTAATTACGTTCCTTATAACTAAAAATTTCCTTAATATTGTTTGTTTTATATACAAAAAATATTAACCATGAATTTTTACGTTTTCATGTGTAAAATATTTCATTTTCACTTTTATATTCTATTCAACATTTTATACGTTAATATATTCAAGTAATAAAGCCAATATAATATAATAATTATAATTTAAAAATTTAATAATTTTTATATCTTTATATCAATTTATCAAAACTATAAAACAAATACAACATTTATATAAAATTTTAAACAAATTAATTAAAAATATAATTTAATAATTTTGAAGTTGAATAAATTTACATTAATAGCTGCTGTTATATATTGGAATATATGTATATATTTTGTTTATTAAACTAAATAAATTATTCGTTGTAGTAATTTAAATAGTGGTTATTTATATTTACTAACAACCATATAAATATTCATACATATATGACGAATTTATTATTATGCGTATCTAAATATATCCATAATTATATCCAATAATTTCTTATTTTTTAAAAACAAATAAGGTTAATAATAGTTTCAACTTGTAAGGTTCATAAAGATTCGATTTATTATTAGTTAAATCATTTTTATAGCTTAAATAGTTATTATTAGTTAAATAGTTGTGAATATTACTTATCTAATTTATTATTTTCTAATATATTTTACTTGTATTAATTTTTTATACACATTGGTGATTTTTATAAAAAAATTTCTATAGTTAAAATAGAATATAATATAATGAATTCTATATTATAATTATAATAAAAAATTCTATAGATAAAATAGAATATAATAGAATAAAATAGAAAATTAAAACTTCTAATTAGTTATTTCATTCAAACATTCATGAAAAGTGATATATATATATATTTGACAACTTTGTTTAGATTATTTAGTAAATACATCAGTCGTCAAGTTTACAAGTCGTACTATATCAATAAATACCACGAGTTATTTGAAATATCTTTATCAGAATTCATTTTAAATAAATGATAATTTTTTTAATATTAGTTGAATTTTTATTTTAAATACCAAAATAGTTAAGGATTCAAATTTTTTAAATTGTATGATGAATTATAATTATTCATATGCTTGTATTGCTATAAGATTTATATTTGAATTATTTAAATTATTTGATTTCAATATAAAGGGTATATTCTACTATCTGCTACACTGAACAGTATCTATTATTGGAGATCTGCAAATCCAATACATATTGGTTTTTCAGATGATCTTTGCCTCTGAAAAAGTTTAAAAAAATAATATTAATATTTTAAAAATAGTATAACTACAGTGAAATAATTATTATGTATATATAATAAATTAATAACACTATAATTAAGATTTTAAATCACTGATGATTTTTTATACATAAAATATACAATTTTATTTTAAAATGTCTTTATAAAATATTAAATTGAACATGAAATTAAAATTAATAATTTAGAAAATTAAATAAAATATATTTCATGATCTCATGAATTATAAAACACTTGAACAGTGGACAAGTGAAAACAAATGGAAACAGTAGGATTTGGTAGATTCTGAGTATATTTCCTGTCAGTGTCCGGTTTTCACTGTGAAATTTTCAGTGAAATTTAATTATTAAAATTTAAATTAAAATTAATAGTTTATTATTTATTTTTAAACTTTTATTAACATTGTTTTTATTTATTTCATTATATTTATATATCATTTCATTCATCGTTCAAAATTTTCTTTAAATATATTTTTATATTTTATTTTAGAAAATTTTGATTTAATTATTTATTTAATATAATCTATATCTTAAACATTAAACTAAGTAAATAAATACATATAGTTCATATTTAATACTAGTTAAATTTATCGTTTTTATGATGTTACATGATAATACATTATATTAAACAAAATAATTAAAAACTTTTATATTTATAATGACTCCTCAATTTGCAAAAGTTATTTATATAGCGAACTATTTATATATATTAAATAATAATGGAACGTAGCAACCAAATTTTATTATAGGATTAATTACGTATAAAATAAAGATAATATATAAATGATATCAACTCATTTTAAGAAATATTTTTAGAAATAAGTAGCAAGGAATCTATAAAATCCAATAAACATTAATATTAGCAATTATATAATATTCAAAGAATTTATAAAGTCAAATAAACATTAATATTAGTAATTGCATAATATTCACTGATTTTGTATACATATTTATCATATTTCAATAGTACTTCATACATTAGATTTGTGTGCACTGATCTATATAATTTTTGTGAAAAATTCTTCATTTTTGTACTATGTTCTAATATCTATATTTGTATTTCTTTTTGTAATCACCCTGATTTAGATTTTTATCACATTTCATAAAATCGTTAAGAATTTTTGTAAACACTAGTGATACGTCTGTTTATTTTTTCACTAAACATAAAAAATATATCTTCATCTCGAGAAATTGTACAAAAATCATTAGATACTATTAAGTTTTAATTAATGATTTATTCTACGAATTTAAAAATTATCAATATAAAATAAATAGTGATATTCTCAAGCATTGATGATTATAAAAAAATTCTGAAAAAAAATTTACAGATCTTCGAAGTTTGTATAATTCAAAGATAAAATTAAATATATATGAAACATTCCCATTTTAGTTTGCACACAAATGATTTAAACCATAAGATAAAATAATACTTAATAACAATTTTCAAATCAGCAATTACAATATTAAATATTTATTTATCCTTATATATTTAGTATATAGTTTAGAATACTAGAAAAATTTATTATTTATTATTTATTATTAATTATTTAAATATTATAAATTTCTTTTCCTTTTTTCTTTCTACAAAATGATTTGTAAAAATAAATTTCATTACATCAATCTGTTGAATTAATCATTGTATCAAGTATTATAATGGTATTAAAAACTTTCATGATTCAGTCATTCCGGTTACAATGAAAATTGTAAAGTTCTATATTTATTTATAAAATGCATCCTATGGCAAGTTTTTTAAATTGCTCTTATATTAATAGATAAGAGTTGCTTTCTACTAATAGGTAAGAGTTGCTTTATACTAATAGATAAGAATTCTTCCTTATTTTATAATTTCAATAGAGGTTTTTGTCAATTTCAATATATATGACTATTTATTTTAAGCAAAATTATACACATTAATTAAATATATTATAACTTTCCATGATTTATTTATATATTATAATGATATTAACTTTAGTATTCAATTTATTTAATAACAACTTATTATACTAAAATAAATAAAATAAGAAATAAAAATAAATAATTTTTACAAAATGATGTTGCGGATGCATTAACGTGTAATATATTATATAACTAATAATGTTATCATTACATGGACATATAACTCCGATTTTCAATTCGAATTATGTAGACTTTAAAAAATAACATATTATCTATAATCTTAAGTATAGTTTTTTTTAATTGTTTGTACAAGAAGATTAGTGTTATTTACATTATTTTGATTTGTTAAATTTTATGAAATATAATATTCTAAAAATTATATAAATATTTTAGTAATACTGTTATATATTGCTCGCTCCTGAAAATATCCAACTATGTAATATACAATGACTCAGAAATTTTTAAAAGCATTAGAAATTACCTTATTTTAAAACTTGAGTTTTTATTCTATTATTTAAATAATTACTGAAGCTTTGCTAATACACTACAATTTTTACACATCTACAATATTAGATATGGACTTTTATAATTAAATTAAATGATATTTATTTTTTATTAATTATTATTTATTATTCATGTATTAAATATATAAATTTAATATATTAATCAATTTTTTATACATATGCATTTTATAAATTAAACATATCTCATTAATCATCTATTATTATAAATAACGAAATACTAATTATATACATGTTGAAAGAAAGTGAATAAAAGTAAATGAAGAAAATTTTATTAAATCAGATTTTATAATACATACTCGTTCTTCTACTGCAATTTTTCTACTTTTCCATAAAAATTCACATACTGCAATAACACATGCAACACCCATACCACCCATTAAAACAACAAAAACACCTCCGACATTAGCCAAGCCTAATTCGCTTGCAGTTGAACTACTTTTGGAAGTATCGTCCTATAACAGAGAATAAAATTAATTAAAATATAGTTTAAGATTTTTTTCGAAAAAATATTTTTTAGTAAAAATTATAATTAATGAATTATTCTAGTTAATATTTATCAATATTATCAAGAGATTAGAACATTTTTCATTGAAATGAACAAAATTAAAGTTTATTGTCAAATATTAATTGTATATTCGTAAGAATCACGTATAATTGTATATTACTCTACTATTGATCTTTATTCATCTTATTGAATTCAATATTAACTAATCATAAATGACTTTTATTTAATATATTGAAAAAATTAATTTATCTCAAATTTTATTTATAATAATTAAATAATAATTTATTGAAATTTACAGAAAAAATTGCCTTCTATTATTACATATAAAAGTAATCTAGATTTAACACAATTAAAAAATAATGTATAAATATAAGTTTATCAAAAAGACAACAATTTGTGTGTATATAATCTATACCAAAATATTTTAAATATTTAAAAATATCCTTATATTTATAATTTGTAACTTAAGTTTATTAAATATACAATATAAAGCTTATGGGACAAATGCATTAATATCGCTAACAAATACAAAAATAATAAAGAACGTAAATAAAACGATTGATAAAAACTCAATATAATAATTCATATATAATGTTGTCAAATAAACTACAAAAAAATTATACAGAAAGTAGTTATCTTAAATTATATAAATTGTTGATCTAAAAATCAAAATTATGTAAGTAGTAGTATTATTAATGTCTTGAATTTTTCTAGTACAAATGTATAAAAATGGATAATGAGATATCCGAATTTATGAAAATCATGAAATTGGTATTGTAGGTATTAAATGCTATTTCTTTTATCATTATTTAAATTTATTTATTCGATTATTTGTATATTAACATTTAATATTATAGGATAGAGAAAAGGATAAATATAGATTTTTAATGCATAATTTAAGAGAGATGATAATAATTACAATTATAATAAATGTATTATATATAATATTTAAAGCATTTATAGTATTATATATAATATTTAAAGCATTTAAATTTATATATAATATATAAATATAATATCTGAGAAAAATAATTTATTGATTTTAACATTTCATAAAAATATCAATTTTATATAAAATATACAATTCTTGTGTAATTTTATCCACAATGATTAATAGTATTTAATTAGCTTCAATTTAAATAAAATGCATTTCGTGATAAAAATAATACTAATAATAGAATTATATTCTACTTTATTATCGCCAATATATATATATATATATATATATGCGTAAGTCGGTAATGTGTAAATGTATAAGCGTTTATACAAGTGTATGCAACTTTGTAAATGTGTATCAAAATAAAATAAGACCTCCTTAGAGATTACTAAATCCAGATCTAAAAAACAAAGAATATATAATTTCAAATTAAATAATTGAAAATATACCTTACTTTCTGTACTATTGTAAAGTTACTTCGCAAAGCTTTTTCAAACTAGTAAAAATATTCCAAGAATTAAATGTTATATAATAAGTTAATAAGTTTAAATTATGAAATGAAAAAACAAAGAAATTTATACTTTTTCAATACTGTTAAATAAATTATTGTTTGTGCTATAGTTTTTCTATAATTTCACATTTTTGCTTTTATAAGTCAAATTTACCTAACTTTATTTGTTTAACGAACTTTTTTTATCGGTTAAATGCAGTAATGATGTTTATCGGATTCGTAAATTGTTTTGTGCATAATAAATTATTATGGAACAGAAAAATATTTATAGTAAAATATAAAATATTTTTTTCAAAATAAAAATTTTGCCTTTTTATCACACTGTTCGATTTTTAAAGGTTTCATTTATGGCTCGAATTACCAATTCAATAGTTCAGTGGATTAGTCTCTCGGCAAGATAACTTCAAAGGAAATAATAAGTGATAAGGCTGAAAAATATCGTGTATTTAGTAAAACAATGTTTATTATTGTAAATCATTATAATAATATTGCACTTTGATGTAGAGAGAAATAATTCTATTGAAGTAGTGAGGGTGTATTCTTGTATTATTGAATTATTGTAGATTCTGTGGATATGACTGTCTTGAAGTTGAGGTAATGCTGATGTTGTAAATATCAGCTGATGTAGTCAGTCAATCATGCTTGTGAGGCAACATGAGAAGATGGTGTTTGAATTAAGTACGCTTGATGTATGAATAACTATACTTGATATGGTGTAAGATGTTTAATGGAATCTGTTAAGTAATCGAGTGTCTCTAATTATGTAAGGGGACAGTAGAAGAATCTAGTCACAGGTACGAGTAATTAATGGTAAGATTTCTAACTCGTGAAGGATTTAATAATCTGTATTTATAGTCTATTAGTCGATCTGTTGTTGTCCTTTGTGTCAATGTGCTTAAGGCATAGCGACTCTTACGTCAGCTGTTGATGGCCTGTACGATTCCGAAGTGCTCTTCTCTTCTAAGCTATCAAGAATACACTTACAGAATTCTTGTTGCTAATATTAATTGAAGAAACTCTCATCTATTCGTTGTACAATATATATTCATTTCGATATAGATAGATCACTGACTATTTATTATATTTATTATATTCAATAAAAGGAAAGACACTACACTCAAAAGGCAGTGTTGAATTATTGCATTGCCCCTTCCACTTGCCAGCAAGTCTCCATCCACCATCACAGGGAGGCTTTTAGTCTGATCCCAGGCACTAATATAATATTGGTGATAATTCTACATTTTATAAAGCTTTAAAAATAAAAAAAAATTATTGTGATTAATAAATGTTTAGGAAAGAAATATCTAATTGATTTAATGTAAGTTATATATATTCAATAAGTTCTTCATGCAATTTGAATATATTTTTCCAAAACTTTATATTATTTATATATTCTTAACTAACCTTTTAACACTATAAATTTTATTGATTATAAAATCACTACTTAAATAAACATTTATATATTAAATATTTAATAAAATTATTATAGAAAAGAATTTTTATTTATAGGTAGAAATGACTGGTTTAACTGGTATTATTAAATTTGATAATCAAGGATTCCGTTCGGATTTTGTATTAGATGTTATAGAATTGAATACAAAAGATGGATTAAAAAAAATTGGTAGTTGGAATAGTACAAAAGGAATCAATTTTACTAGAAGCTATGGTGAAATATATACTCAAATAGTAGATAGTTTGCACAATAAAACTTTTACTGTAACTACTATTTTGGTAAGAAACATTAAACAAAATTTTATTTGGGATTCATGATAATTATTGAATTAAAAATGTATCACATATATATAATCATAGGCTTAATAAATACACATAAACTATAGTAATTTCATTTAATAATAATGTTGAGATTATTTGTTATCTAATAGATATCTTCTATAATGCTAATATCATACTCTTGGTTTATTATGCAATAATTACAGCTTTATACATAAAAAATATTTCTTTTTATATTGAGCCATATTGTTTTTTCTTACTCTTATTAATAATTATCAGTTAATATTTTAGTTTATCACGGAAAGATTATTGCAAATTGATGGCAAGCCATAAATTGCATTAAATATTTATTTTTTGCAGATAGAATAGTGTCAGTGACTTTATAAATACGATCTTTTTAATGATATCAAATTTATAATTACCCATAAGAAAAAGAAAATAAACGAAACTGTATAAACGATAGGAAATGAACGATGTCCATTTTACATGCTTGTAAAAACTAATATTATTGAATACGCGGACAACAAGAAATTTATTTAGTGCATATGTTAAAACAATAGTAATTGTACAGAATGTCTAAATATAATTGCCGTTATGGTACCGAAACAATACGTGTGTAAATAGACAGATGTATTATACTTTAATATGGTTGTTTGAGAATGCGAGACCTTTTCCTTTTTTTTCAATGCAATAAAACATCGTAAAAATTGTATTGCAATTTCAAAACTTTCTTGCTCGAAATTATCAAGCACTAGTGTCATAAAACATCTGGAAAAACAATACAATAAACACGGGAAGAACCCATAGTTAGACATCTGCAATTTCGTTCCGCTCGGTAACTACATCAAGCATTACTGCATGCGGGACTTCCTTCCCATCCCGCTGTCAATAAGTTGCAATGCTGTCACCAGATGTGTCAGCGACACTCCCCTCCATTACGCAGCCTTTGGGTAATGAAAATTGATATGTGCTTGACCCGCAATCGCGAGCCTTAGTTACATTTTGCGAAATGGAAAATAAATATAATGAGCGACCAAGATTCCCTTCGAATCATTGCTTTGCGTTCTTACAATTATCGTAATTTATTATTATATGGATTTTTTTTCTCTTTTGCTTACTGCAAATAAACCGCAACTTTCACTAATGTTTTTCACTCGATTGATTTTCTCGATTTGTCATTATTATACACAATTTGACGAATACGTAGAGTTTTTAAATTTTATTCATTCGATTATAAATTTACTCGCTATAACTATGTACTACGTGGAAGATATCTTTTAAAATATTATAATTAGTATATAATTAACGACTTGGAATGCAAAATAAAATAAAAAAAAATTTTCATAACTTTTTTTTTTTTTTAAATCTGCCTTAAATTTTATTATAAAAAATACCATGCATTTTACAATAAGTCTACAAAAAAATATCAGACTTTCAGATCATATTAGTTATTTATTAGTATAAAAGATTTCAAGCAATTTAAAAAAGTGCAGAGCTTAATTACCGTCGACAAATTGTCGATGGAGGGACTCGTTTCACGGCCCAACCGAATTTGCAAAGAATATTTGAAGTCCGCGTTAATTTCTCAAGAAGATAAAAATCCAATGGTAGACCAAGAATATTCATCCTCATTGTTCAATAATTTTAATTCTTTATGGTACCGGTACCACGGCCCCCATAAAAGCGAGGCCTTGCCGTCCAAGTGCAATCCAACTGCAGTTAATATGAAATTAACGATTGCAAAGAAAGCAGTCGAGCCAATCGTTTGCTAATTCTCGTACATTGATTTCGGCCATTCAGCAATCAGCCGGAGATAATGGAGCTCCTGCTGACCCGAGGTGCGACCATCGACGCGGTGAACAATGGCAAATGCAGCGCCCTTCACGTGGCCGTCAACAAGCAGCACTCGGAATGCGTGCGTACACTCCTGCGTCATGGCTGCAACGTCAACCTCCAGGACTCGTACGGCGACACGACCCTCCACGACGCAATCGGCAAGGACGCCCTCGATATCGTCGATGCCCTCTGTGCTAACGAGATCCTCGACTTCACGCTGCGCAACAAACGTGGCTTCAACGTCCTTCATCACGCGGCCCTCAAGGGCAACGCACAGTGAGTTGCAATTGTCCTGCGATAAATTGCACTTAAAGTTTAAATCTTTTATCTAATGAGAAGTCGGCGCTAATATCGATGACAGTGCATCACGTGATTTATTAGCGAGCAATAATCATCGCGTTATCGATCACTTGCCTCTAGCCCATGGCTTAAATAAACACTGCGTATAAAAGTTTTCAGTGCACGTACTATATATATATATATATATATATATATATATATATATATATAAGTATAAAAATATAATAATGCTAATTGCAAATATTATTACTTGGCAAATACAATTTTATAGCGTGTAATATATATACTACCAAATACTTATTTAGCTTGTCGTGCATTATAAATTGTATTTATTCCATTTTTTGAATCCGTATCATTTTGCTTTACCCTTCGATATTCAATAATGGAAACGATAAATGCCTATATTATTTAGTGGCTCATAATTAAAAATGATGGTTGGTAAAAGATGATGGCCTGCAGCGGAATCGTCGAATAATCGAACGGCACTCCAGCTAATTACTTAACAGCAAATCCACCACATACCATTACTCACATACACTACTTTCAATCCATCCATAAACGACTCGTTTGGCGACTACGATAATGCACTGCGACTTTAGCCGCCAAATACGGTGAAACGAGGTGTTGAAATCACCCACACCGTCGATACAATTACGCGTCAACTGCTTCATTCCTTCATTTATTATCAGCGTCAGCTCAAAGAGGAAAGAGAAAGATTTCAGCAGTTAGAATAATTATTTGCTGATATTCTTTCGGTCCACTGGTCCATTGACATTACTGCATTCATTTATTCGCATTTCCTTCGCACTTTGTCAATTTTTAGAGCGAATGGCATGATTTGTCCGCAAGAAAAAATATTTTAATGAGCGCACAGACTATATTGAGGAGCGAGTCGTCCTATCATTATACTTTTGATGAACTAAAGAAGTTAAGAAAGCTTCTTAATAAAACAAACTCCATGTAGACCGGCAATCCAGCAATTCAATTACTTTAAATGATTAAATTTCATCAACATGAAGTCAGTCGGACTTTTTAAAACGAATTTCTCTTTCTTTCTTTCTCTCTCTCTCTCTCTCTCTCTCTCTCTCTCTATATATATATATATATATATATATCGATAAGAGCCAGACATATAAAATAATGCCACTTCTCATTCGATTGAAGAAGTCAAGCAAACTTCACCTTTGAATCCTTCTCTATGCCGTTACGAATTCTGCACAAGAAATTGCTTGAGTCGTAAAGCCGAGCACACTTTTCGGAATTCGCTACTGAACTTCAGTGAACACTAGGCACTTCGCTAAGGACTAGACTAATTTGGCCTTGTAAGTTTTTCTCACCAAATTGTGTTCAAGCATTTCCATGAAATTGATCGAGTTAATTACTTCTTTAGAGCATTGTTAGATTATCTCGTTATTCTTGTAATTCTTATAAACGAGAACAAAAAAAGAAGAAAAAACAAGAAAGGAAATGCATCTTTAGTTGTCTATGAATCATACACGAAATTAACAACTTTAATATTTATACGTGGAAGGACTAAAAATCGATTACTTTCCAATTAATGATCAAAATTATAGAATTTGCATATTTTAAATACAGTAGATGGTAATGTTCATTTTTGCTTTTGTTTTTGTTAATAGCTATTATCAAAATCAATATATAAACTTTAGCAATCACAAATTTCTTTATTAAATGATAAGTTCATTAAAGAAATTAACAAAAGAAATTAAACTAATAAGATTGCGTAACTTCGACTATAACAGTAACCATAAAAATAAATAACTTGACAAGCATTATTGTAGTTATAATTAGTTTGATTAAATTTTATTTATTTTATTTATCCATGCACATGATTATGAATATTGTTTTAAATTATATGCGACCGTGATATCTTTAAATACTCAATCAAACGATGAAATTAACGTAATTAATGTTTGTTAAGAATGTTGTTAATTACAAATATATAAATAATACGTGAAGTTAATTTTTTTTTTTATATATTGAAAATAATTTAATTATGAACCTGTCCTAAAGTGAGTAGATAAAAAATAAAAGAATCTTAAATAAAGTCATCTAAATGACTTATATTTACTCTTTTTATGAATTTTTAATAATTCTATGGCAAACATGCAACTTCAGATATATTATTACTGAAATAAAGGTTTATATAAATAGTTAAGCTATAAAATATTTAATTCATATATCAATTATTTAAGGAGCTTATAGATTTATCTCGGTATCGATCGAGCCATTTAATGAAATACTTATAAATTTTTTATGCTTATAAGAAATTACATTCAAACATTTTTTAATTTGATTTATAAACTCGCCTTTCCAAAGACCGATAGCAAGATTTTCAATTAATTAATCAGCACATATTAATTTTATGATCAATTAATTTGTTGAATAATACAAACATAAAACTAAACTAACTTGAATAAAACTAAAATTTAACAAAGACTATTTGCAATGGATTTAGACTACCTAAATCATTTAGTCTGTTCAACAATACTTAGATTTCTAAGTATTTCTAAGATTGTTGAACGTCTATTCAATATACTTTCAAATCAATATAATAGATAATAATCTGAAAGAATTTGTAATTTTGAAGCGCATCATCGATTACACAAAAGATTTATACGTATTTAAGATTAATATTTATAAAATTGTTATAACTTAACAGCAATAGTGAATGTAAGAGGCGAAAATAAGAAAAATTAGTTAATCAAATAGATGTAATAGACTAGTTTCAGTAAAATAGCGCAGTGTCCGGAAATACACAAATTTATTTAAAAATTACAACTTAAATAAATATTTGATAAAATTTATAAATACAGAAATATATATACAATCGAATCATAAGAATAAACCAAAAAATATATACACAGGTATGAAATAAAATATCATTAATTTTAAGTTTATTTAAAATTTAATGTGGAATATAAAGTATTTTACAGATTTCAGTGATTTTTAAAATAGATGAGCCAAGTATAATATTCTGTAATATTGATTACATAAAATATTGCACTTTTCATGAATATAAATCGGATATATAATTTAATATTTGTACCATTGAATTTTATATAAAACAATACAACTATGAAGAATTTAGTATTTTAAATAATGAATTTTTAAAGAAACTGTGGATTAACAAAGTTCTTATTAATTTAAGATAAGTCTAAGAAGCCAAATTTTTATCAAATATTTATAAATATATTTAATATACATATTGTATATTACGAATAAATCCTGACGGGTTGATTATTATTCAAAATATTTAAAAAAATCAATTCGATGCAATTATTTATGTATGATGAAAATTTTTTGAAAATATATAATTTGATTAAAAATTATAATTGATGTTAATTTTACATTTGATAATTTTACTTTGATTTTAATAAATAAAATGAATTTAAATTTTATTTGTATCATCTGACTTAATAGATTTCATTGGAAAATATGATCATCGATCTTTGAAAAAAAAATTAAAATATACCTTTATAAATTACTTTTCAAGTATCAGATTACTGAACTACTTTATATATATATATATATATATATATATATATATATATATATATAGATATATATACAATAAACGCGTAAAAAGCATAAAAAACAATTATAATTATGATTTTATTTATTGTAATTATGATATTGTACCGATGAAACAGAATATTAATATTCGTTACGTAAAATATTCGTTACATTGAAAATATACATATTAATGTAATAATAGTCAATTATTGTCAAAATATTTTGTCAAATTATTTTTTTGTAGTAAAAGAGTTTTAAAAAATTATTATTCATTCGAATAAAATCGACTATTTTCTTGAATATTATTGAACATTATCATATCATATAAACACTTTCCTTATTTCTAATAATTGGCGTAATATTATGATGATGAAATATTATGTTATGAATTCTTTGTTTGTCTACTTTATTTTCTTACAACATGTTGTTTATAATTTTCGTTGACAATTAATTATAATAGAATTGTATAAGCTTACAGTCATATCATAATATTTAGCCTTACTTTTATACAAATTTTATTCGTAAAATTTGTAAAATTATATGAAGGTGTTTACGAAAATTTTACTTAAATAATAAATATATAAAGATATATTTAGAATATTATTGCAATCTTATTATAGAGCTTTTATGAAATTCAATTTAGAATTACGCACTTACGAAATCTGTTATATCTCTTACATAAAAGGCAATTATTAGTAATATTTGAACAGATGGAGTCGATTGTATGAAAATAATGTACATTTTTGAAGAATTTTTACTGAAATCTTTTTAATGTTATCTACTGTACATAGGCTGAAACAGTACCGACATATTATTTGATTAGTGTTTATTCGAAGCAATTTATCACTCTATATTTTCTTAACGAATTAAGAGTAAATAAGTAATATCAAATAAGGTATTTTTTAAGATAGTTTATATTATAAAAGAAAAAAAATTTATAATCAAAATAGTTGAAGTTGTAGATTGATCCTCATCATGTTCAGTTACAGTCTATTCCTTTGTATCCTTATTGGATTTGCCTTTATGGCTTGTATGGCGTATGCCGAAGTACGTATTTTTATTCGTAATATTTGTACAAGTCATAATTGAAATTTGTTCTAACGATTAATCGAATATTATTAGTAACTATAAATTACAGAAATTTGATACTAAAATCAATAGAGTATTGTATATTTACAATAATAGAATACGATACTTTTCAAATCAATTTTTAATATTTTTCTCTTCTAAAATATAAAATAAAATATAAAATATAAAATAAAATATAAATTAACGTAACTTCAATAAACTGAAAGCTATAATAAACAAAAAAAAAAAACAACAACTAGTTATACATCGATTATACATTTATTAAAAAAAATGTATAACTTTATTTCATTTATTTAATGTTTTGATATATTCGGATATTTTATTATTTATTTATACCAAAATTACATTCAGAGTATTTTAAAAATCTTTTTAGCAATAAAATAATTGATATAAATCTACTGTTTTTAATAAAAAAGATATGTAAGAAAGAAAAAATCACCATAAAGATTTTTTTCTTCAGTAGTTTATCATTATACTACTATATATTTGAATAAAAAAAAATAGAATTGAAAAACTAATAATAATTTAATAATTTATATGTGTAATAGTTTAAAAACATAATCGAATCAAAAATAATTTCTGATTATATATAAAATAAAATTGAATATTGCAATACAGTTTAAATTAAATATAATGTACGAAACATATGCTTTATGATTCCTATATGTTCTGTTACAATGATTTATTAGCCCAATTATTTTTTTTTCGTTTGATTCTGCTTCATCTAAGGACCGTAAGAATATTAACTTAAAAATAAAATAATTTTTCCCTGTTTTCTACTTGCTGATAAATTGACAGATAATTAGTGCAGTTATTTAGATATTGCTTTAAAAAATTATAAAAAACGTTTTTCATTAAATCAGCTAAATCTTCTATGCAAGATGATTTAAATTTGATGATTAATATACATGGTTGTAAATTATGATAAAAAACTTACAATCAATATGTGGAAAGTCACTGATAAATTATGAAATCATATAATATTCGATATTAATTATATATATTATTTAAAGTATAATAGTAATCTTGTTTTAGAGTGCTCCATATTGCATGTGGAAAGAATCCAGCAAAAAACTTACTGGAAATGCTCAATTTGAAGGTTATAGCGTAGATCTTATACAAGAAATATCACGTATATTAAGATTTAATTACACCATTCAATTAGTACCAGATATTCGCTATGGCTCGTTTAATAGAGAAACGAAAGAATGGGATGGCATGATTAAAGAACTTCTTGATCAAAAAGCCGATTTAGCAATAGCAGATCTTACAATAACTTATGATCGTGAACAAGCTGTAGATTTTACAATGCCATTTATGAATTTAGGTAAGATTTCTATTTTGTTTTCGAAAATTACGTTTGTACATAATGTACCAAATAATTTAAATACGTAAATTTTAACATTTTATAGAATGAAGAATTTTAATTTCATATTTTATATTTTATATTTATAATTCGATATTTTACACTAAAATGTTAATATACTTATTGATTTGAAAATAATTCTAAAAAATAATAGAACATATGAAATGAAAGTAAACTGTCATAAAATAATAATTCAATTGTTAATTTGTATTTAATTAAAAAGGTAATTAAAAGTGTCTGTTTAGAATTAACTAAGAAAAACCACTAGGTTGTGTGGGAGAATGCGTGGACAAGTGGAAGGGTTAATTCACTGATGCAATAATTAACACATATATATTTTGTTGCTGTTTATTCCATTTCCTTTCCAATTTAGGAATTATTATTCTTGAAGAGATTATAAATGAACCTTTATTAATCTTAATAATGAATGTGGCGTTGAGGTGCACTTCTATTGGAGAACCAGAAGGTTGTGAAGTTTCTGATCCTCTGGACGTAATGGCCTAGATAGTGATTTACTATGAAAAAGGATAGATTATAAAACTATCGTCACTTCTTGAATATTGCCTATTGAGAATTATGACTGTTTCGTGCTCTGAAACGAACACTACAGTTCTTGTCTACGTCATGATTCTGGCACGTGTTGCAGTTGCCTCTAAATATTGAGCCGTGTGGATGAGCACGAGCCTGAGATAGAGGTTAGAGGAAATGTGTGCACTGATCGGCGCTAATTGCTGGTCTTGCGAAGTGAGCATGCGCGGGAAACTTCTGAACACTAATTGCTTTCGGTCCGTCTATGAGTAGGCCGTGAAGCGAAGAATCAAACACTAATATACGACTTACTTGGAAGTTGTAGTGTGATATTCTTTGTTTCTCCTCACAGGCATGAATGGGAAGCTTCCTTGCACGAGCTGCTTGCACTTCTGTAGATGAACTTTTCTTTGTCTCTCTTACTGAGATGACAGGAATCTCGCTCCTTGGGCTATAACTGCTTGACGAGATTAAACGTAACTGGATAATGAATCACAGAATTTGAAAGCTATTTTACAAGACTCAGCTGATCGACTTTTCTCTGTTCCTCCTTCTTGAGAATAAGTCGTAACTCTTCATGAGAATAAGAATGAATGGTGAGAGAGCCCTGGTACATTGTAATTGTCCTTCTTAAATAGTTCACTGACCCAGTTCCACAAGGGCCCCCTTCTTCTTTCTTGTGTCCAATCAGAGCGCGACTTTAGGTAGCATGATTGATCATGCACGCTTTCATTTCCACATCCTTCCGGGTTTAGTCTTGAACATGCTAAATCGGGAAGTGTCTGAAGGTGGGGATCGTCTACTATTGGTCGTCTCTCCCTTCTCTGGGACTTAGCGATATGAGAGGTCCTCTAGAGGCAATACAATGGTCGATTGGCTAACGCGACCGATAAGATTCGCCGTAGTTGAGAATAATGTAAGCATTATCTTAAGATACCGAATGCGCACGTACGCCGATTGCTTGTTGTCGCACGTGCGAGGTTTTGGATTGCAGTGAAATTCAGGCAATGTTTTGTATTCGATAGTTAACGTACATCTGACACTCATTTCAGAATCTCCGCTTTCTTGGCAGTAAACAACAAGATCGTTTAACCGCACCGGAAAATCATGAGCACGTTTTGATATGCGAGAATAAATAAAATAACTATCCACGAGTGATTTCCAGATGTACTGACCTTTTCGAGTATCCGACGACCGTGGTTATTTTGTGGTAAGAAAAATTTTCTCTTAATCTCGAGCAGTGTCTCGTTAAAAAAATAAACAAATGCACATGTAGTTGTAAATAATTTGAAAATATAATATTAAATGATACGAACTTTGATTTTCTTATAAAAACTAACAGCTTAAATTAAAACTGATTATATATTAAAGCTTATACTATAAATATATATAACGTACAATAAGTAAATGAGGCTGACAAATGTACTTCAAATATACATTCTAAGATTATATTTCAAGACTTCTAAGATAATTTTGAAATGATTATATGATAATTAATAATCTTACTCTGAAAAATGCTGCAGTGCTTCCACCTTTTAAAGCACCATATTTAATTTTAGTTTGCTTTGCTAAATCTTCTGCGCTTTCAATTGGTGAATCCATCCGTTCCACTGTTAAAAAAGCTGCTAAATTTGCAGTATACGATGAAATCATAATTAACGTAAAAAACCACCACATACCAGCAACCATACGTGTAGAGATTGCTCTAGAAATTGACATAAAATATATTAATAACTAAACTATTGATAATAATAAATTAATTTTCCCATACATCAAATACTAAATTTTTAATATACAATAAAAGCTTATATATAAAAGTTAATAGACTTATATTATTAAAAATTGATAGAATAATATATATACTATTTAATTTTTTAATAAAAATGACAGGCTATATCTAATTTCGAGAACTAGAACGGAAATAAGAGATTAAAATTATGCAGGTACTAGATTAAAAATAATAATTAAGAAATATTTGTATGATAAAAGTAAATATTTTGAGAAAATTAAAATAAACTGCTTAACTTATTCAAATTAATGTACTGGTTATAGAAAAATATAATACACTTTTTCAGGAAATGCAAAAGAATACATTTATTTTCTTGTACAATAATGTAATAAGAATTTCAAGTCTTAACAAAATATATTACAATGAAAAAAATTGTAGGATGATGTTTAAAAAAGAACTATGAAACATCGAATGTTGATGTTAGTGCATAAATTATTTTTTATTAATGTTTAATAAGTATTTATAATATAATATTTAAATTGATGAATTATCTATGGACTTATATACCTAAGTTACTAAATTACAAATACCTGAATAAAGACCTTCAATACGATTCTAACAATTTGAATTTCAATTCAAACTATTTTTTAATACAAATACTACTATATGTCTTCCTGCGAGTATGGGATATATTAGCACATGCTTCTTAATAAAAGAATTACAAATATTAAGGAGTACTTCATATTTTACAATTTAATAAATTAACAAAAAGCATCAATTGATTTAATATTATTTTAAGTTATAATCATAATATTTTAAATGCTTCTTATCAGTTTATTAATTTATTTTTAAATGTTACGTGCAGGATATGCTATTTAAATTTTTTAAATTTTTCAATAAATCCAGTAAAATATATTACACTATATCATTTTTTATTCCACATTAATATTTTTGTATTAAATGTTATACGAATAAAGGATAAAAGAAATTTTATTTACATTCTCTAAAACTTCATAGCTAATTGTTTTTGTGAAATATACTACGAATAGCGATATAAAACTTTATAACTAATGGTTCAATAGATTTTTGAAAGATAATTATAGTAAAGATTTTTAAAAAAAGTTTAAATTCTTCAATGAAATAACATCAGATGGACGCGAATAGAGTAAAACTTATACCTCGATTTTATATATGGTATAAATAAAAAATGAGATCGCCGTTGTAAAATAAGTTTCTAAATACAGCATTAAGAGAGATAAAAATTTCAGATATCTTATCAGAAATTTTATCGTCAAATTATTAATATAAAACCAATTTAAAAAATCATTATTAAAAGAAAAGATCATTGACATTTTTACATAAATACATAAAAGTAGCATTTCAAAAACAATAGAATATATAATAGAATAAATCGAAAATGATTTAAGGCGTTCAATGATCTTCTAATAGTAGTAAAAAATATAAATACTATTTATCAATTACTAAACTATATATTATTTATAAAATTTATTATTCAATGTAAAAATATTTATGGTAAGCATATGGTATTAGCAATAATAATATATGATCATGTGGTTAAATAATCTGGAAAATGAATGTGAATGTGCATAAAAATTGCTATTATAAATGAGAATTAATTATAAAAATGAATTCAAAGTAGATAAAATTCTCTTAGAATAATTAGTACATTGAGTATTCCCCGAAAATATAAGGAATTTTATAATAAAAGTACTTGTTCAAATATTTAATCTGGTCCCGTTATTTGTAATTATAATGTTGAATAACAGCATTTATATATGTAAAAGTACGAATAGTGATGAAAAAAGCACTACATATAAACAAAATAGAATATAAGCAAAGAAAATGCCAACATGAAGGTTCAAATATCGAAAAATTTATGATTTACATGGAATCAATAAAAATGATTATGTCTTTAATGAATATGTCTTTACTAACAGTCTATACTAAATGTACTTAGTATAGGAAAATGAGCAATCATCTACAAAATTACTATGTTCGAATAAACCAAAAATTAGATGAACTTTAAATAATTATAGAGATATGTTGCCTACATCTAGTAATTTTGCTATACATTGACATCGCAAGTTATTTGTGCTTGCCTCGTCATTTATCATTGCATTTTATCTTATTTGCATCTGACAATACGACTAAAACAAATCTGAAAAAGCTTTTTTTCATACACATATACGTACATATTATATAACATATACTTTCTCACAGCCACTAGGCTTGTAGATAGTCTCATAATATAAAACTTGTCCTTTCACAATAAAAAATATAAAACTCTACTTCTATTTAATTATATACATATACTGTAGAAGGTAGATAGGGATAATAGAAATATCATTAAATATAGATATTGATATTTGCTTACTAAATCAATAAATATAATGGTAGTCTATATAAGATAAAGAAATATATTGTCATATAATTAATTAAATATACTAACCTAGGTGCAATATCTGACCCTTGTTGCATTAGGGAGCCAATTGTAAACCATAATGAATTTAAAAGCGTATATTCATTTTCCAATAATATTGTCTGATTATTGGAAGTATGAGAATTTTCCCATTCATATGGACTAAATCTAAGAAATAAGATATTATTATAATGTAAATTAAATTCGTCAAAAATAATTTTTATAATATAAATAGATGGTAGAAGATATCCTAACCTTAAAAAATGTAAAAGATTCAATTTATTAAATTATGTATAAACTTTAGAATTATTGAATAAAAACGTTGTATTTGTTAAAGTTTTCACTGTGCCGGTTGTTTATTTTACTTTCGTAATATGTTTTATTTAAAGTTCTTATAATTATGTAACTAATATAATAAATACAGATATCTTAACATATTGCAAAACTATTAATTACTAACCTTGCCAAAATGAATAGAAGCACTGAAACTCCTAAATAAGCTGTCGCCATATAGATCCATACATCCAAACTTAATGGACTTAGAAAAGAAAACAAATTGGGTGGTTGCTTCACAGGTTTTCTATAAAGTATGCTTATACCTAAGAATTAGTTATAAAAAAAATTAATATATGTAATTTATTAAAATTATAGGTATCAAACATTTTTTAAAGATGAATAAATAAGAACAAAATGATCTATTTTTTATTTAATTTTAGTTTCTTTCTATTGAAACATTCTAAACTAAACTTAAACAAACTTATTATTTTCCTTACATATAAACAAAATTCTTGTGATATAGAAGATTATATATTATTATGAATAGAAAGTATTTTATAATGTTTTATTTTAAAATCAAAATATACGTATTATGAATTAATAAAGAATATTTAATAATTTATTTATGTAATAAATTGTTTTTGTTATTTTCAATAAGTATATTTTATGATACGTTAATGGATTCACTTTAAGTTCTTATACACTCATATGAACTTATACGATTAATATTATAAGGTATCTCGATTTAAGATCAAAAGTTAATTCTTCAATAGTCTTACACAGTTAAGTATATTTAGATTTTACATTTTTTCATAATTCTCAGACTCTTGCTACTGTTGATAAAATTTACCTAATTTTTATAAAGAATTTCTACTTTTGAAAGTAACTTTTCATAAATAAGTCTAATTATGTTAATTTCTAAAAATTACTGTACAAATGTGTCCGATGATCCGGCTTGTTTCAGTTTAACCATGGTGTGGTTATCCGGGTCGAAGGACCAAATTGTTTAGAATTAACTAAAAGACTACGAGATGTTATCAATGAAAAAATGTGTGGGCAAGTGGAAGGAATAGCGTATTGATTAACTATTTAACACATCTATTTTTTAGTGCTGTTTATTCCATCTATTTTTCAAATACATGGATGATTCCTTTTCATGAAGTCAATAGATGAACTCGTGTTGCTCTGTGGCGGTTAGCACGTGGCGCTAATGTGCACTTCGGTTGGAGGTAAGAGGTTGTGAGGTTCCTAATCTTCATGACGTGGTGCCCCTTGATGGTAGGTTACCATGAGAAAGGAGAAGTTGTAATCTTATACCACTTCTTCGAGTAGTGCCACGTGATGAAGCTGCTACTGTGAGCTACTGCTAAGTGTGAATCGTGCGCTTTGGCACGAGTTGCAAATTTCTCTAAATAAGTGAGTCGTGTTCCTGGGCACGAGCCTTAAAATAGAGGAAGGAATCGACACGGTATTCCACTGAATGGTCCGAAGTAGGCTTCATGCATGTTGAGTATGAGCGAAAATCTCCTTGGGCACAGACTGGCTACTAGAGAGACCTTGTAGGCGAAAAATTGAGAAGATTACTAACGAAACTTCACTTCAGACTCAGCTGATACGAGCTTTCTTTCCCTTTCTTCTTGAGGACTTCAACGTGAGTGTTTGAATCTAATGGTTGTCCTTCTTAAATAGTTCACTGACCGTTGTGTCTACTTGGGATTCCTTCCCTTTTCTTGTATCTTCAGTCAAGAATCTCATTCTTTTCGTGGCTCTCAAGTCAAGAAGGGCTCCTGATACCATTGCCATCGATGACTCTGGCGGCTACATGGCAGACTTAAAAAAGGGGGAGGAGCAAATACATGCCGAGAGGTCTCAAAGTTTGGGTGAAGCGACCGCCTCAGGAAATGCCTTACGTCTGGCTTTTGACAGATGTTTTATAACTTGTTTTGCCAAATGTTTTATGGCACTGGAAAAAGTTCTCACAATCTCGAACAATTACTATGGAAGAAAAAATAGGATAGGAAAAATAAATTATAATTTATCGTATTTTACTAGAAATTAATCAGTTGTCGTAAATAACATTTTAATTTGTATCTCTCTTTCAATTAATTTCAAAGAGTAACGCTTAATCCAAGTAGAAAGATGTATATAATGTAACAAAATAAGAAATATTACATGAATGATTATATATATATATATATATATATATATATCATAAAGAGGTAAATGACTCTGTATGAAACGGGTTGACTTCTTGAATCGTACTGCTTTGATAGCTTTAATTTACCGTCCGCCCAGCGGATGCTTGGGAATGAGTTAAGTGGAAGGGCTGTAGAAATACAGTATACGTTTACTTCAAAATATGGTTGCAGTTACACTATTGTTTGGTTGGATTTATATATTATGGAAAGGAATACACTATATTTAATCACGTCCTTGCACTTGCCTATAAATGATCTGGCGTTGAATAAGTTGTCTCCTCGAGATGCTCCTTGAGATGTCGATGTTGTTCTCCTGTATAGGATGTGTGGCCTCAATACAATGAAAGTGGCTTCTGCTAATGTTGCCATGATTAGGAATAATATTCTCACACTCCTGGGTAGGACGTGTGGCCTTGAAAGTGTAAGGAAATACCTTGAGAGTATGCTTGTTGTAGCAATGTAGTTTCTCGTAATGCAGTCAGCACCCTTGAATGCTTGTAAAAAAGGCACATTTCGCAATTAAAATGTATGTCCACTTGGATGTCTTCATTGCGTGAGAACTGGTGTGTTGGAATGACTGGTGTGTGGTAGAAAAAGCTAGCTGAATAACTTAAAGACTCATAACTGTTGACCGGCGGATTCACAATGAACTACTGAGCGTAGCGTGCTGCCCTTAGGTATCCGCGCTACAACTTACTTAGCTGGTAACAAAGTATAGCTGTTGCGGTAACGGAATCCTACATAAGGTGCAGAAGAAAATATTCAAGAATTCTGTGAGAAAACAAGGCGTAAGAAATTTGGAGAATTCCAAGCGACGCTATCGCGCGAAGACCATAGAAAACATTGCAGGGCATTTGAAACCAAAGCATAACAAATACTCGTTAATTCTCGTACCCAAATGTTTACAGAAACTTGAGAACTAGAGGAACTAGCGATCCCGAGACCCAGCGGTCTTGAAAATGACTTCAATCTCGAAGAATATCAGTTATAAAATAATTAAAGATACAAAGTACGAGTTTTACATAAGCATTATTCTTAAAAAATTTCTATAGGCAATATTCAAATATATATAAGTAATGTATATATTTTATTTATATTTACAAATTATATCAAGCTAGATATTATCTTAAAAATCAAATTAATTAAAGCATTTTGTTTTTCTTTTGTTGTATCTCAAGTAACTTAATAATAAAGAAATAAATAAATTTGACTATGTAAAATAATTCCTCTTTACTAATAAATATCTGGATATAATTTAATTATACTAATGTTAAGTTTTATTTCTCTTATAATATAAATTTATTCTTTATTATGCAGATTATTATTAGTATATACAAATATTTTATGTATAAATGTTTCTTGTATATATTTATATTATTTGTTAATAATTCTAAAGCATAAGGTGGAAATATCTAATGCTGTTTTACTTGATAACTTTGCAATTGTATTTGTTTTCTTACATGTATATACTAAACAGTGGTAATTGATGAATATAATGAACCAACGCGATATTTCATTTTAAATTAAAGGATAAAATGATATTCTCGTCATTTGATAGAAATTTATTTCTTTTCATATGTATTTCTTTTATCGGTTAATGCTGTTATAGTAGATTACAAAACAAAAAACAAGAAATCAATAAAACGCTGAAAATGTAATGATTCAATAAATATTTTAATAATATTATTAGAATGATTCTTTAATTTTTTCTTGACTTTTTAATTTTTTTCATATAATAAAATGTCTACATATAGGTATTAAAATAATTTATCAGTATTCAATAGTTTTATTATTTCAATCCGTTTAATTATTTTTTTCATAATGAAAAAGACACAATGACCAGTTGTTCGAGATTAAGAGAAAATTTTTCTTACCACAAAATAACCACGG
>NW_011950382.1:0-252 GCF_000503995.2 Ceratosolen solmsi marchali
CGACAAATACGGGCGACCCATGAGCCCGATCCTTCCCAAATTTCTTCGCCATGAAGGGACAGTGCAGGCTGCAAGTAGCAAACAGTACGAGTGATTTTTGGCCTAAACTTCCGACTATTTTATGGTAACAGCATAGGGTTTGTGGATAAATACTAGCGACCTAAGAACGCAATCCTTCCCAAATTTTTTCGCCATGTATGGGACGGTGGAGGCTGCATATAGCATAAAGTACGAGTGATTTCAGTCATAAAT
>NW_011948507.1:0-802 GCF_000503995.2 Ceratosolen solmsi marchali
AAATTTTTAGTCCATTAAGCGGACAGTACAGGCTACAAATAGCATAATGTACGAGTGATTGCAGTCCTTAACTTCAGAATATTTTATGGTAATAGCATGGGGTTTGGGGGACTAATACTGGCGAACTAAAATGCCGATCCTTCCCAAATTTTTTGTCGATGTATGGGGCAGTACAGGCTAGAAATAGCCTAAGGTACGAGTGATTTCAATCCTTAACTTCTGAATATTTTAGGTAATAACAGGGGGTTTGGGCGACTAATACTGGCGACTTCATACCTCAAATCCTCCCCAATTTTTAGTCCATTAAGCGGACAGTACAGGCTACAAATAGCATAATGTACGAGTGATTGCAGTCCTTAACTTCAGAATATTTTATGGTAATAGCATGGGGTTTGGGCGACAAATACTGGCGACTTCATACCTCAAATCCTCCCCAATTTTTAGTCCATTAAGCGGACAGTAGGGGCTACAAAAACCTAAAGTACGAGTCATTTCAGTCTTAAACTTTTGAATATTTTATGGTAATAGCAGGGAGTTTGGGCGAATAATACTGGCCAACTAACATCCCGATCATTCCCAAATTTTTTGTCCGGGTATGGGGCAGTACCGGCTACAAATAGCCTAAAGTACTAGTGATTTCAGTCCTAAACTTTTGAATATTTTATGGTAATAGCAGGGAGTTTGGGCGAATAATACTGGCCAACTAACATCCCGATCATTCCCAAATTTTTTGTCCGGGTATGGGGCAGTACCGGCTACAAATAGCCTAATGTACGAGTGATTTCAGTCCTTAACTTCTGAA
>NW_011948507.1:1084-1836 GCF_000503995.2 Ceratosolen solmsi marchali
TCCCAAATTTTTAGTCCATTAAGCGGACAGTAGGGGCTACAAAAAACCTAAAGCACAAGTCATTTCAGTCCTAAACTTTCGAATATTTTATGGTAATAGCATGGGGCTTGGGCCACTAATAATGGCGAACTAATATACCGATCCTTCCCAAAATTTTTGTCCATGTATGGGGCAGTACAGGCTACAAATAGCCTAAAGTACGAGTGATTTCAGTCATAAACTTCCGAATGTTTGAAAGTATTAGCATGGGCTGTGGGCGAGAAATACTGGCGACCAGTAGCCCGATTTCACCAAAATGTTTTATCCATGATGCGGACAATACAGGCTGCAAATAGCCTAAAGTACGAGTCATTTCAGTCGTAAGCTTCCGAATATTTTAAGGTAATAACATGGGGTTTGGGCGATAGATACTGGCGACTTCATTCCTCGAATCCTTACCAAATTTTTTGTCCATGAAGCGGACAGTAGAGGCTACAAATAGCCTAAAGTACCAGTCATTTCAGTCCTAAACTTTCGAATAATTTATGGTAATAGCAGGGGGTTTGGGCGACTAATACTGATGAACTAATATCCTGATCCTTCCCAAATTTTTAGTCCATTAAGCGGACAGTAGGGGCTACAAAAAACCTAAAGCACAAGTCATTTCAGTCCTAAACTTTCGAATATTTTATGGTAATAGCATGGGGTTTGGGGGACTAATACTGGCTAACTAATATCCCGATCCTTCCCAAATTTTTCGTCCATGAAGCGGA
>NW_011948507.1:3305-3868 GCF_000503995.2 Ceratosolen solmsi marchali
TGAATATTTTATGGTAATAGCATGGGGTTTGGGCGAAAAATACTGGCGACTTCATACCTCAAATCCTCCCCAATTTTTAGTCCATTAAGCGGACAGTAGGAGCTACAAAAAACCTAAAGTACGAGTGATTTCAGTCCTACAATTTTGAATATTTTATGGTAATAGCATGTGGTCTCGGCGACTAATACTGGCGACCCAATTGCCCGGTTATTCGCAAATTTTTCGTCCATGAAGCGGACAATAGAGGCTACAAATAGCCTAAAGTACGAGTGATTTCAGTCATAAACTTCCGAAGATTTTATGGTAATAGCATCGGGATTGGGCGACTAATACTGGCGAACTAATATCCCGATCCTTCCCAAATTTTTTGTCCATGAAGCGGACAGTACAGGCTACAAATAGCCTGAAGTACGAGTGATTTCAGTCCTAAACTTTTGAATATTTTATAGTAATAGCATGGGGTTTGGGGAACTAATACTTGCGAACTTATATCCCGATCCTTTCCAAATTTTTTGTCCATGTATGGGTCAGTACAGGCTACAAATAGCCTAAAGTAAGAGTGA
>NW_011948507.1:4199-5270 GCF_000503995.2 Ceratosolen solmsi marchali
AAGCTACAAAAAACCTAAAGTACGAGTGATTTCAGTCCTTAGCTTCTGAATATTTTATGGTAATAGCATGGGGTTTGGGGGTCTAATACTGGCAAACTAATATCCCGATTATTCCCAAATTTTTTGTCCATGTATGTCGCAGTACAGGCTACAAATAGCCTAATGTACGAGTGATTTCAGTCCTTAACTTCTGAATAGCATGGGGTTTGGGGGACTAATACTGGCTAACTAATATCCCGATCCTTCCCGAATTTTTCGTCCATGAAGCGGAAAATACAGGCTGCAAATAGCCTAAAGTACGAGTGATTTCAGTCATAAACTTCCGAATGTTTTAAGGTAATAACATGGGGTTTGGGCGACAGATACTGGCGACTTCATTCCTCGAATCCTTACCAAATTTTTTGTCCATGAAGCGGACAACACAGGCTACAAATAGCCTAAGGTCCGAGTGATTTCAGGCATAAACTTCTGAAGATTTTATCGTATTAGCATGAGCTTTGGGCGAGAAATACTGGCCAACTCATATCCCGATCATTCCCAAATTTTTTGTCCATGTATATCGCTGTACAGGCTACAAATAGCCTAATGTACGAGTGATTTCAGTCCTTAGCTTCTGAATATTTTATGGTAATAACATGGGGTTTGGGCGACAGATACTGGCGACTTCATTCCTCGAATCCTTACCAAATTTTTTGTCCATGAAGCGGACAGTACAGGCTGCAAGTAGCCTAAAGTACGAGTGATTTCAGTCATAAACTTCCGAATGTTTTAAGGTAATAACATGGGGTTTGGGCGACAGATACTGGCGACTTCATTCCTCGAATCCTTACCAAATTTTTTGTCCATGAAGCGGACAGTAGAGGCTACAAATAGCCTAAAGTTCGAGTCATTTCAGTCCTAAACTTTCGAATATTTTATGGTAATAGCAGGGGGTTTGGGCGACTAATACTGGTGAACTAATATCCCGATCCTTCCCAAATTTTTTGCATATGTATGAGGCAGTACAGGCTACAAGTAGCCTAAAGTACAAGTGATTTCATTCCTAAACTTTTGAATATTTTATGGTAATAG
>NW_011948507.1:5785-6107 GCF_000503995.2 Ceratosolen solmsi marchali
CCTCCCAAATTTTTAGTCCATTAAGCGGACAGTAGAGGCTACAAAAAACCTAAAGTACGAGTGATTTCATTCCTAAACTTTTGAATATTTTAAGATAATAGCATGGGGTTCAGGCGACTAATACTGGTGAACTCATATCCCGATCCTTCTCAAATTTTTTGTCCATGAAGCGGACAGTAGAGGCTACAAATAGCCTAAAGTACTAGTGATTTCATTCCAAAACTTTTGAATATTTTATAGTAATAGCATGGGGTTTGAGCGACTAATACTGGCCAACTCATATCCCGATCCTCCCAATTTTTTTGTATATGTATGGGGCAGT
>NW_011950327.1:0-263 GCF_000503995.2 Ceratosolen solmsi marchali
TGATTTCAGTCCTTAACTTCTGAATATATTATGGTAATAGCATTGGCTTTGGGCGACAAATACTGGCAACCTAATAACCCGATTCCTCCTAAATTTTTCGTCCATGAAGCGGACAGTAGAGGCTACAAATTGCCTAAAGAACGAGTGATTTCATTCCTAAACTTTTAAGTATGTTATGGTAATAGAGTTGGGTTTGGGCGACTAATACTGGCCAACTAATATCCCGATCCTTCCCAAATTTTTTGTCCATGAAGCGGACAGTA
>NW_011949317.1:0-720 GCF_000503995.2 Ceratosolen solmsi marchali
TGGGGTTTGGGCGACTAATACTGGCCAACTAATATCTCGATCCATACCAAATTTTTTGTCAATGAAGCGGACAGTAGTGGCTACAAATAGCCTAAAGTACCCTGAGATTTCAATCCTTAACTTCTGAATATTTTATGGTAATAGCATTGGGTTTGGGCGACTAATACTGGCGACCTAATAGCCCGATTTCTCCCAAATTTTTTGTCCATGTATGGGTCAGTACAGGCTACAAATAGCCTAAAGTACGAGTGATTTCAATCCTTAACTTCTGAATATTTTATGGTAATAGCATGGGGTTTGGGCGACTAATACTGGCGACCTAATAGCCCAATTTCTCCCAAATTTTTTGTCCATGAAGCGGGCAGTAGAGGCTACAAATAGCCTAAAGTACGAGTGATTTCAATCCTTAACTTCTGAATATTTTATGGTAATAGCATTGGGTTTGGGCGACTAATACTGGCGACCTAATAGCCCGATTTCTCCCAAATTTTTTGTCCATGTATGGGTCAGTACAGGCTACAAATAGCCTAAAGTACGAATGATTTCAGTCCTACACTTTTGAATATTTTTTGGTACTAGCATCGGGTTTGGTCGACTAATACTGTCGAACTAATATCCTGATCCTTCCCAAATTTATTGTCCATGAAGCGGACAGTAAAGGCTACAAATAGCATAATGTACGACTGATTTCAGTCCTAAACTTTTGAATATTTTATGGTA
>NW_011948493.1:0-345 GCF_000503995.2 Ceratosolen solmsi marchali
ATCCTTCCCAAATTTTTTCTCCATGTAGGGGACACTGCAGGCTACAATTAGCAACAAGTACGAGTGATTTCAGTCATAAACATCCGAATATTATAAGGTAATTTTATATGGTTCTTGCTAAAAATACTCGTGACCTAAGAGCCCGATCCTTCTCAAAAGTTTTCGCCATGTAGGGGACAGTGCAGTATGCAAATAGCTTATAGTACGATTGATTTCAGTCATAAACTTCCGAATATTATAAGGTAATATTATATGGTTTTGGATAAACATACTCGTGACCTAAGAGCCCGATCCTTCCCAAATTTTTTCGCCATGTTGGGGACAGTTCAGTCTGCAAATAGCATA
>NW_011948493.1:544-11373 GCF_000503995.2 Ceratosolen solmsi marchali
TTCCGAATATTTTAAAGTAACAGCATAGGGTTTGTCTGACAAATACAGGCGACGTAAGAGCCCGAAACTTTCCAAAATTTGGGCCGAGATAGGGGACAGTGCAGTATGCAAATAGCTTAAAGTACGATTGATTTCAGTCATAAACTTCCGAATATTATAAGGTAATATTATATGGTTTTAGCGAAAAATACTCATGACCTACGATCCCGATCCTTCCCAAATTTTTTCGCCATGTAGGGGACAGTGCAGTCTGCAAATAGCATAAAGTACGAGTGATTTCAGTCATAAATTTCCGAATATTTTAAGGTAATATTATATGGTTTTAGCGAAAAATACTCATGACCTACGATCCCGATCCTTCCCAAATTTTTTCGCCATGTAGGGGACAGTGCAGTCTGCAAATAGCATAAAGTACGAGTGATTTCAGTCATAAATTTCCGAATATTTTAAGGTAATATTATATGGTTTTAGCGAAAAATACTCATGACCTACGATCCCGATCCTTCCCAAATTTTTTCGCCATGTAGGGGACAGTGCAGTCTGCAAATAGCATAAAGTACGAGTGATTTCAGTCATAAATTTCCGAATATTTTAAGGTAATATTATATGGTTTTAGCGAAAAATACTCATGACCTACGATCCCGATCCTTCCCAAATTTTTTCGCCATGTAGGGGACAGTGCAGTCTGCAAATAGCATAAAGTACGAGTGATTTCAGTCATAAATTTCCGAATATTTTAAGGTAATATTATATGGTTTTAGCGAAAAATACTCATGACCTACGATCCCGATCCTTCCCAAATTTTTTCGCCATGTAGGGGACAGTGCAGTCTGCAAATAGCATAAAGTACGAGTGATTTCAGTCATAAATTTCCGAATATTTTAAGGTAATATTATATGGTTTTAGCGAAAAATACTCATGACCTACGATCCCGATCCTTCCCAAATTTTTTCGCCATGTAGGGGACAGTGCAGTCTGCAAATAGCATAAAGTACGAGTGATTTCAGTCATAAATTTCCGAATATTTTAAGGTAATATTATATGGTTTTAGCGAAAAATACTCATGACCTACGATCCCGATCCTTCCCAAATTTTTTCGCCATGTAGGGGACAGTGCAGTCTGCAAATAGCATAAAGTACGAGTGATTTCAGTCATAAATTTCCGAATATTTTAAGGTAATATTATATGGTTTTAGCGAAAAATACTCATGACCTACGATCCCGATCCTTCCCAAATTTTTTCGCCATGTAGGGGACAGTGCAGTCTGCAAATAGCATAAAGTACGAGTGATTTCAGTCATAAATTTCCGAATATTTTAAGGTAATATTATATGGTTTTAGCGAAAAATACTCATGACCTACGATCCCGATCCTTCCCAAATTTTTTCGCCATGTAGGGGACAGTGCAGTCTGCAAATAGCATAAAGTACGAGTGATTTCAGTCATAAATTTCCGAATATTTTAAGGTAATATTATATGGTTTTAGCGAAAAATACTCATGACCTACGATCCCGATCCTTCCCAAATTTTTTCGCCATGTAGGGGACAGTGCAGTCTGCAAATAGCATAAAGTACGAGTGATTTCAGTCATAAATTTCCGAATATTTTAAGGTAATATTATATGGTTTTAGCGAAAAATACTCATGACCTACGATCCCGATCCTTCCCAAATTTTTTCGCCATGTAGGGGACAGTGCAGTCTGCAAATAGCATAAAGTACGAGTGATTTCAGTCATAAATTTCCGAATATTTTAAGGTAATATTATATGGTTTTAGCGAAAAATACTCATGACCTACGATCCCGATCCTTCCCAAATTTTTTCGCCATGTAGGGGACAGTGCAGTCTGCAAATAGCATAAAGTACGAGTGATTTCAGTCATAAATTTCCGAATATTTTAAGGTAATATTATATGGTTTTAGCGAAAAATACTCATGACCTACGATCCCGATCCTTCCCAAATTTTTTCGCCATGTAGGGGACAGTGCAGTCTGCAAATAGCATAAAGTACGAGTGATTTCAGTCATAAATTTCCGAATATTTTAAGGTAATATTATATGGTTTTAGCGAAAAATACTCATGACCTACGATCCCGATCCTTCCCAAATTTTTTCGCCATGTAGGGGACAGTGCAGTCTGCAAATAGCATAAAGTACGAGTGATTTCAGTCATAAATTTCCGAATATTTTAAGGTAATATTATATGGTTTTAGCGAAAAATACTCATGACCTACGATCCCGATCCTTCCCAAATTTTTTCGCCATGTAGGGGACAGTGCAGTCTGCAAATAGCATAAAGTACGAGTGATTTCAGTCATAAATTTCCGAATATTTTAAGGTAATATTATATGGTTTTAGCGAAAAATACTCATGACCTACGATCCCGATCCTTCCCAAATTTTTTCGCCATGTAGGGGACAGTGCAGTCTGCAAATAGCATAAAGTACGAGTGATTTCAGTCATAAATTTCCGAATATTTTAAGGTAATATTATATGGTTTTAGCGAAAAATACTCATGACCTACGATCCCGATCCTTCCCAAATTTTTTCGCCATGTAGGGGACAGTGCAGTCTGCAAATAGCATAAAGTACGAGTGATTTCAGTCATAAATTTCCGAATATTTTAAGGTAATATTATATGGTTTTAGCGAAAAATACTCATGACCTACGATCCCGATCCTTCCCAAATTTTTTCGCCATGTAGGGGACAGTGCAGTCTGCAAATAGCATAAAGTACGAGTGATTTCAGTCATAAATTTCCGAATATTTTAAGGTAATATTATATGGTTTTAGCGAAAAATACTCATGACCTACGATCCCGATCCTTCCCAAATTTTTTCGCCATGTAGGGGACAGTGCAGTCTGCAAATAGCATAAAGTACGAGTGATTTCAGTCATAAATTTCCGAATATTTTAAGGTAATATTATATGGTTTTAGCGAAAAATACTCATGACCTACGATCCCGATCCTTCCCAAATTTTTTCGCCATGTAGGGGACAGTGCAGTCTGCAAATAGCATAAAGTACGAGTGATTTCAGTCATAAATTTCCGAATATTTTAAGGTAATATTATATGGTTTTAGCGAAAAATACTCATGACCTACGATCCCGATCCTTCCCAAATTTTTTCGCCATGTAGGGGACAGTGCAGTCTGCAAATAGCATAAAGTACGAGTGATTTCAGTCATAAATTTCCGAATATTTTAAGGTAATATTATATGGTTTTAGCGAAAAATACTCATGACCTACGATCCCGATCCTTCCCAAATTTTTTCGCCATGTAGGGGACAGTGCAGTCTGCAAATAGCATAAAGTACGAGTGATTTCAGTCATAAATTTCCGAATATTTTAAGGTAATATTATATGGTTTTAGCGAAAAATACTCATGACCTACGATCCCGATCCTTCCCAAATTTTTTCGCCATGTAGGGGACAGTGCAGTCTGCAAATAGCATAAAGTACGAGTGATTTCAGTCATAAATTTCCGAATATTTTAAGGTAATATTATATGGTTTTAGCGAAAAATACTCATGACCTACGATCCCGATCCTTCCCAAATTTTTTCGCCATGTAGGGGACAGTGCAGTCTGCAAATAGCATAAAGTACGAGTGATTTCAGTCATAAATTTCCGAATATTTTAAGGTAATATTATATGGTTTTAGCGAAAAATACTCATGACCTACGATCCCGATCCTTCCCAAATTTTTTCGCCATGTAGGGGACAGTGCAGTCTGCAAATAGCATAAAGTACGAGTGATTTCAGTCATAAATTTCCGAATATTTTAAGGTAATATTATATGGTTTTAGCGAAAAATACTCATGACCTACGATCCCGATCCTTCCCAAATTTTTTCGCCATGTAGGGGACAGTGCAGTCTGCAAATAGCATAAAGTACGAGTGATTTCAGTCATAAATTTCCGAATATTTTAAGGTAATATTATATGGTTTTAGCGAAAAATACTCATGACCTACGATCCCGATCCTTCCCAAATTTTTTCGCCATGTAGGGGACAGTGCAGTCTGCAAATAGCATAAAGTACGAGTGATTTCAGTCATAAATTTCCGAATATTTTAAGGTAATATTATATGGTTTTAGCGAAAAATACTCATGACCTACGATCCCGATCCTTCCCAAATTTTTTCGCCATGTTGGGGACAGTGCAGGCTACAAATAGCATGAAGTACAAGTGATTTCAGTCATAAACTTCCGAATATTATGAGGTGATATTATATGATTTTGGTTAAAAAAACTCGTGACCTAGGAGCCCGATCCTTCTCAAATTTTTTCGTCATGTACCCAACATGCACAAAAAATTTGAAAAGGATCGCGCTATAAATCGCCAATATTTGCGGCCCAAACCCTATGCTATTAACTCAATATCTTGGGATCTTTATGATTGAAGTCACTCGTATTCATGCTATTTACAGCCTATTGTATTACCTACATGCACAAAAAAGTTGGAAAGGATCGCGCTATTAAATCGCCAGTATTTGTCGCCCAAACCCTATGGTATTACCTCAATATATTCGGATGTTTATGACTGAATGCACTCGTATTTATGCTATTTACCGACTACACTCTACCCTACATACACAAAAAATTTTGAAAGGATCGCGGTATAAAATCGCCAGTATTTGTCGCCTAAACTCTATGGTATTACCTGAAAATATTCGGAAGTTTATTACTTAATTCACTCGTATTTATGCTATTTAAAACCTATACTGTACCCTAAATGCACAAAAAATTTGGAAAGTATCGCGCTGTTAAATCGCCAGTATTTGTCGCCCAAAGCCTACTCTATTAGCTTAAGATATTCGGAAGTTTATGACTGAAATGAATCGTACTTATGGCTATTTGTAGCTATTCCTCTCCTCCACATGCCCAAAAATTTGAAAATGATTACGCTGTTAGATCGCCAGTATTTGTCGCCTAAGCCTTATGCTACTACCTCAATATAGTCGGATCTTTATGACTGAAATCACTCCTATTTATGCTATTTACAGACTATACTGTACCCTACATACACAAAAAATTTGAATGTATCGCGCTATTAAATCCATGCCTAAAGTACGAGTGATATAAGTGATAAACTTCCACGGATTTTAAGATAAAAGCTTGTGGTTTGGGCGACTAATACTCACGAACTAATAGTGCGATCCTTCCTAAATTTTGTGTACATGTAAAGGACATCAGTGGCTACAAATATTCTAAAGTTCGAGTTATTTCAGTCATAAACTTCAGAATAATTTACGGTAATAGCATAGGGTATGGGCTACAAATATTGACGACCTAATAGTCTGATCGTACCCAAATTTTTTGTACATATAGAGGACATCAGTGGCTACAAATATCCTTAAGTACGTGTGATTTCATTAATAAACTTCCAATTACTTTAAGTTAATAGAATAGGGTTTGGTTACAAATACTGGCTACCTAATAGCCCGATCCTTCCCAAATATTTCGTGCATGAGGAGGATATCAGTGGCTAAAAAACCCCTAAATTACGAGTGATTTCAGTCATAAACTTTCGAATAATGTAAGGTAATAGCATATGGTTTGAGAAACAAATACTGGCGTCCTAATACGACGATCCTTCCCGAATTCTTTGTACATGTAGAGGACATCAGTGGCTACAAATATCCTAAAGTACGAGTGATTTCAGTCCTAAACTTCCGAATAATTTAAGGTAATAACATAGGATTTGGGCAACAAATACTGGCGATGTAATAGCCACATTTCTCCCAAATTTTTTGTGCTTGTGGAGGACATCAGTGGCTACAAATATCCTAAAGTACGAGTGATTTCAGTCCTAAACTTCCGAATAATTTAAGGTAATAACATAGGATTTGGGCAACAAATACTGGCGATGTAATAGCCACATTTCTCCCAAATTTTTTGTGCTTGTGGAGGACATCAGTGGCTACAAATATCCTAAAGTACGAGTGATTTCAGTCCTAAACTTCCGAATAATTTAAGGTAATAACATAGGATTTGGGCAACAAATACTGGCGATGTAATAGCCACATTTCTCCCAAATTTTTTGTGCTTGTGGAGGACATCAGTGGCTACAAATATCCTAAAGTACGAGTGATTTCAGTCCTAAACTTCCGAATAATTTAAGGTAATAACATAGGATTTGGGCAACAAATACTGGCGATGTAATAGCCACATTTCTCCCAAATTTTTTGTGCTTGTGGAGGACATCAGTGGCTACAAATATCCTAAGGTACGAGTGATTTCAGTCATAAACTTTCGAATAATTTAAGATAATAGCATAGGATTTGGGCTACAAATACTGGGGACCTAATAGTCCGATTCCTCCCAAATTTTTTGTACATGTAGAGGACATCAGTGGCTGCAAATATCCTAAAGTACGAGTGATTTCAGTCCTAAACTTCCGAATAATTTAAGGTAATAACATAGGATTTGGGCAACAAATACTGGCGATGTAATAGCCACATTTCTCCCAAATTTTTTGTGCTTGTGGAGGACATCAGTGGCTACAAATATCCTTAAGTACGTGTGATTTCATTAATAAACTTCCAATTACTTTAAGTTAATAGAATAGGGTTTGGTTACAAATACTGGCTACCTAATAGCCCGATCCTTCCCAAATATTTCGTGCATGAGGAGGATATCAGTGGCTAAAAAACCCCTAAATTACGAGTGATTTCAGTCATAAACTTTCGAATAATGTAAGGTAATAGCATATGGTTTGAGAAACAAATACTGGCGTCCTAATACGACGATCCTTCCCGAATTCTTTGTACATGTAGAGGACATCAGTGGCTACAAATATCCTAAAGTACGAGTGATTTCGGTCATAAACTTCCGAATAATTTAAGGTAATAGTATAGGATTTGGGCAACAAATACTGGCGTCCGAATAGCACGAACCGTCCCAAATTCTTTATACATGTAATGGATATTAGTGGCCAAAAATGTCCTAAAGTACTAGTGATTTCAGTCATAAACTTCCGAATAATTTAAGGTAATAGTATAGGATTTGGGCAACAAATACTGGCGAGCTAACTGCCCGATTCCTCCCAAACTTTTTGTGCTTGTGGAGGATATCGGTGGCTACAAATATCCTTAGGTACGAGTGATTTCAGTCATAAACTTTCTAATAATTAAACGTAATAGCGTAGGATTTGAGCAACAAATACTGGCGTCCTAATAGCATGATCCTTTCCAAATTCTTTGTATATTTAGAGGATATGAGTGGCTACAAATATCCTAAAGTACGAGTGATTTCGGTCATAAACTTCCGAATAGCCCGATCCTTCCCCAATTTTTTGTGCATGTGGAGGACATCAGTGTCTACATATATCCTAAAGTACGGGTGATTTCAGCCATAAACTTCCGAATAGCCCGATCCTTCCCCAATTTTTTGTGCATGTGGAGGACATCAGTGTCTACATATATCCTAAAGTACGGGTGATTTCAGCCATAAACTTCCGAATAGCCCGATCCTTCCCCAATTTTTTGTGCATGTGGAGGACATCAGTGTCTACATATATCCTAAAGTACGGGTGATTTCAGCCATAAACTTCCGAATAATTTGAAGTAATAGCGTAGGATTTGAGCAACAAATACTGGCGACCAAATTGCCCGATTTCTCCCAAATTCTTTGTGCATGTGGAGGACATTAGTGGCCACAAATATCCTAAAGTACGAGTGATTTCAGTCATAAATCTTCGAATAATTTAAGGTAACAGCATATGGTTTGGGCAACAAATACTCGCGTCCTAATAGCACGATCATTCCCAAATTCTTTGTACATAAAGAGGATGTTAGTGGCTACATATATCCTAAAGTACGAGTGATTTCAGACATAAACTTCCGAATAATTTAAGGTAACAGTATAAGGCTTGTGCAACAAATACTGGCGACCAAATTGCCCGATTTCTCCCAAATTAAAGGACTTCAGTGGCTACGAATATCCTAAAGTACGAGTGATTTCAGTCATAAAATTCCGAATAATTTATGTAGTAGCGTTGGATTTGGGCAACAAATACTCGCTTCCTAATAGTCCGATCCTTCCCAAATTCTTTGTACATGTAGAGGACATCAGTGGCTACAAATATCCTAAAGTACTAGTGATTTCAGTCATAAAGTTCCGATTAATTTAAGGTAATAGCGTTGGATTTGGGCAAGAAATACTCGTTTAATAATAGCATGATCCTTCCCAAATTTTTTGTACATGTAGAGGACATCAGTGGCTACAAATATCCTAAAGTATGAGTGATTTCAGTCATAAATCTTCGAATAATTTAAGTTAACAGTATATGGTTTGTGCAACAAATACTCGCGTCCTAATAGCACGATCCTTCCCAAATTCTTTGTACATGAAGAGGACATTAGTGGCTACATATATTCTAAAGTACGAGTGTTTTCGGTCATAAACTTTCGAATAATTAAAGGTAATAGCGTAGGATTTGGGCAACAAATACTGGCGTCCTACGAGGACGATCCTTCTCGAATTCTTTGTACATGTAGAGGACATCAGTGGCTACAAATATCTAAAGGTACTAGTGATTTCAGTCATAAACTTCCGAATAATTTAATGTAATAACGTAGGGTTTGGGCAAAAAATACTGGCGATCTAACAGCCCGATTCCCAAATTGTTTGTGCATGTGGAGTACATCAGTTGCTACAAATATCGTAAAGGACGAGTGATTTCAGATATGAACTTCCGAATAATTAAAGGTAATATCATAGGGTTTGGGCAACAAGTACTGGCGTCCGAATAGCACGATCCGTCCGAAATTCTTTGTACATGTAGAGGACATTAGTGGCTACAAATATCCTAAAGTACGAGTGATTTCAGTCATAAACTTCCGAATAATTTAAGGTAATATCATATGGTTTGGGCAACAAATACTGGCGTGCTACGAGGACAATCCTTCCCAAATTCTTTGTATATGTAGAGGACATCAGTGGCTACAAATATCCTAAAGTACGAGTGATTTCAGTCATAAACTTCCGAATAATTTAAGGTAATATCATATGGTTTGGGCAACAAATACTGGCGTGCTACGAGGACAATCCTTCCCAAATTCTTTGTATATGTAGAGGACATCAGTGGCTACAAATATCCTAAAGTACGAGTGATTTCAGTCATAAACTTCCGAATAATTTAAGGTAATATCATATGGTTTGGGCAACAAATACTGGCGTGCTACGAGGACAATCCTTCCCAAATTCTTTGTATATGTAGAGGACATCAGTGGCTACAAATATCCTAAAGTACGAGTGATTTCAGTCATAAACTTCCGAATAATTTAAGGTAATATCATATGGTTTGGGCAACAAATACTGGCGTGCTACGAGGACAATCCTTCCCAAATTCTTTGTATATGTAGAGGACATCAGTGGCTACAAATATCCTAAAGTACGAGTGATTTCAGTCATAAACTTCCGAATAATTTAAGGTAATATCATATGGTTTGGGCAACAAATACTGGCGTGCTACGAGGACAATCCTTCCCAAATTCTTTGTATATGTAGAGGACATCAGTGGCTACAAATATCCTAAAGTACGAGTGATTTCAGTCATAAACTTCCGAATAATTTAAGGTAATATCATATGGTTTGGGCAACAAATACTGGCGTGCTACGAGGACAATCCTTCCCAAATTCTTTGTATATGTAGAGGACATCAGTGGCTACAAATATCCTAAAGTACGAGTGATTTCAGTCATAAACTTCCGAATAATTTAAGGTAATATCATATGGTTTGGGCAACAAATACTGGCGTGCTACGAGGACAATCCTTCCCAAATTCTTTGTATATGTAGAGGACATCAGTGGCTACAAATATCCTAAAGTACGAGTGATTTCAGTCATAAACTTCCGAATAATTTAAGGTAATATCATATGGTTTGGGCAACAAATACTGGCGTGCTACGAGGACAATCCTTCCCAAATTCTTTGTATATGTAGAGGACATCAGTGGCTACAAATATCCTAAAGTACGAGTGATTTCAGTCATAAACTTCCGAATAATTTAAGGTAATATCATATGGTTTGGGCAACAAATACTGGCGTGCTACGAGGACAATCCTTCCCAAATTCTTTGTATATGTAGAGGACATCAGTGGCTACAAATATCCTAAAGTACGAGTGATTTCAGTCATAAACTTCCGAATAATTTAAGGTAATATCATATGGTTTGGGCAACAAATACTGGCGTGCTACGAGGACAATCCTTCCCAAATTCTTTGTATATGTAGAGGACATCAGTGGCTACAAATATCCTAAAGTACGAGTGATTTCAGTCATAAACTTCCGAATAATTTAAGGTAATATCATATGGTTTGGGCAACAAATACTGGCGTGCTACGAGGACAATCCTTCCCAAATTCTTTGTATATGTAGAGGACATCAGTGGCTACAAATATCCTAAAGTACGAGTGATTTCAGTCATAAACTTCCGAATAATTTAAGGTAATATCATATGGTTTGGGCAACAAATACTGGCGTGCTACGAGGACAATCCTTCCCAAATTCTTTGTATATGTAGAGGACATCAGTGGCTACAAATATCCTAAAGTACGAGTGATTTCAGTCATAAACTTCCGAATAATTTAAGGTAATATCATATGGTTTGGGCAACAAATACTGGCGTGCTACGAGGACAATCCTTCCCAAATTCTTTGTATATGTAGAGGACATCAGTGGCTACAAATATCCTAAAGTACGAGTGATTTCAGTCATAAACTTCCGAATAATTTAAGGTAATATCATATGGTTTGGGCAACAAATACTGGCGTGCTACGAGGACAATCCTTCCCAAATTCTTTGTATATGTAGAGGACATCAGTGG